>NC_139654.1:48295674-48365674 GCF_951799395.1 Argentina silus
ACTACAGCTGGCCTGGGTACCAGTCTATAGTCTGAGATATTAATGTCACACAAATTCTATGCAACTGGCTAAATGCCTTTAGATTTAGATTAGGCTTTAGGGCTGTTCATGGACGCATGGCAATTCAGAACCATCGGCTATCCACGCAACGTTGCCTGTGCCACTAAGTTGTGGTGCATAAAATTAGATTCAAAATGCCTGTTGGCACTGCTCGGTGGAGATTGTTTCAGTGATACAATCGTCTGTTTTCTATCGATTGGATTTGATTAGACTGAATCCAGGCTACAACGGTAATGGCCAATCAGAATCATTATTTTATCCATAAATATATTGTAGCCTGTATCGTGCGCCTTGCTCCCAACATTTCTCAAATAGGCTGGGGGCTTTTGGAATAGGGATCGGTGTTTCGCCTTTTAACTAGACATATGGCAACATTTACGCACCATACTCGGTCTAGCGTACTTGGTGCACAATGTCGCCACTCAATTACGGTGCATCATGTTGCCAAGTGTAAAACCTGATTGTAAATCCTGTTAGCACTTAGCTAGCACTGCTGGGTGGAAATAGTTTACAATGATAACTTACAATGGTATTTTGAATCAATTCATATTACATCATTTTGCCCTGAATACAGAATATTAGACCTACATAGCCCGTACCGCGCACTGTGCAATAATGAGCGCGTCACAGTGCTCAAGATCCCATGCATAAACATTCTAGAAAGACAGGTTTGCATCAATCAGAATTTATTGGACACCAAGTGACCTACCGCCTAAACGTCTTTTAATAGGACTTTCTGCGTTTAATTATAATATTTACATTACTTGTTCTTAGTCAGGTGTGTATCTTCTTACATTACTCTAAGCTTTTTTTTGTGTGTGAAATTGATGACAACTATTATGCAGTGTTGTTGACAGAGTTTAAGCTAAATTACTTATTGTCTTATTCTCTAGCAATGGACTCTGATCTATCCAATGAGGCCTTGTCCTCGATGGATAAGGCACAGTTTCTAGCCGACGTAAGTTATACTTATTTTCCAAAGAAAATATGTTTTGCCTCATATTTGCTGCTTTAGGTACTAATGGAGAACTCTATCTTGCAGAAAAAGCTCATGAGACTGTTCCTGGCCATGAAGGACCAAAGGAAAGTGCCCTCCAACATCACCCTCGGCCACATGAAGGATTGGCTGATGGCTGGGAGTCTCTTCCTGGAAGAGTAAGTTAAGCTTTGGTGCTCATAAATAGATAATTATCAACTGCTTGCTAGGTTGTACTCTTCAGTTTTAGATTTACTTTAAAGTTAGAAACTAGATGTGTTAGAATTATATATGCACAATTTGTTGAGAGAGAGAGAACTGACAAATGTTTTCCTTTTTTCATAGGAGGTGTCATGACTTCAGTCAGGGCACAGAGCTAAGGGAGCTTTATCTGGCTGAAGTGGTAAGGATTATAGCATAGTAGGCCAACATACTGTTTATATTCACTGAGAATCACAAACATGGTGGTGAGTTTATTCTTGACCAGTAAGCACTGTTGAAACTGACATCATTTGTTTTACAGGCCTGGACTGCACAGAGGCTCCTCCGTCTGGACAAGATGGAGAAGGAGCTCCAGAGAGAACAGCGCCTCTCAAGGCAGTTCTACAGAACAGTATGTATGACAACATCCTGTTGTGTTCTATAGGAACACCAGAAAGGCCTTGGTTAAGTTGATTTAACTCTCTTTCACTCTCCCTCTCTCTCTCTCTCTCTCTCTCTCTCTCTCTCTCTCTCTCCTCTCTCTCTCCCTCTCTCTCTCTCTCTCTCTCTCTCTCTCTCTCTCTCTCTCTCTCTCTCTCTCTCCTCTCTCCTATGAAGATAACCACTGAGGGACTGCAGCTTTTTTTAGAAAAGTTCTGCCCGGCAGCAGAGACAACTGCTCACAAAATCCTCCTCCCCGTCTTTTCTGGATTCCCAGCCTCCATCACAGCTGGGCCCAAGAGGGGCAACAGGCGCGGGAGGAGAGGCCCTGTTCACTCTGCGAAGAGGGAGGAGTTGTCCATCCCTCTGCAGGCGTTCCTCGGCTCTGCCAGAGATGACCTCATCCCAGAGGTGGTGAGGATATCACTCAAGCACCTAGTAGAGGACGGACCAGGGCCAATGCCAATCAGGCAGTCGGATAGGGCCAAGGCGGAGGCCAGAAAACGTGCTGCCGTCGAAGACATCTATGGCCTGGTAGCCCAAGCTGCATCAAAGTACCTGAGGCAGTTTGGTGATGTCCCCGTGGCACGTCTCACCGCATTAAGTAAGGATGTGTCACGGGACATGGTGCGGGCCGTATTTATGAAGTTTGAGGAGGCATCAAACAACTTCAGCCTCCTCGACTTTGATGGCACCCCTTTCGATGCCAGGGCGGTGGTCCGGAACGCAGTCAGTGAGATGGCGTTTAAAAAGAAGATGGCCTCCTCCCACCTCGTCCCTGACCACCTTGAGGGTCTGTACAGTGTGGTAGTACAGACTGTCAAGGAGACAATTGTCCGCCGAGGTCCAAGGGTCGAGGTAACCAACATTCTCTGCTCCTTCCCCTGGATTGAGGCAGTAGAGGAGGTCAGTCATGGACTTATCCATCATTCTCAAGTCTCCATGCTCGTCCAGAGCATCCTGACCGAGATGGAGCAGATTACAGGCTCTGGCCTCCGGGTAGCAATTGCTCATGGAGGTGTGGAGACCTACCTCAAGTGTCTGCTGGGGCTTCAGCTCACATACTACTGGACCACTCCTGGCCACTGTGGTAAGATATACATCTGAAATGCTCTGCTTGATTTTGTTTAATTCTAGTCCAATATATTTTGTTATATGCTTTCAGACTGTATTGACGGATGGAGAGGGAGAGAGACAGGCACAGGAATGCTGCGGAAAACCGGCAGATTGCAGCAGAGAGGCAGCGGAATGCCGCGGAGAACCTGCAGAATGCAGGAGCGAGGCAGCGGAATGCCGCGGAGAACCTGCAGAATGCAGGAGAGAGGCAGCGGAATGCCGCGGAGATAAAAATAAACTAATATGGATTTTGATGATCAACATTTTGAATTTGTAAATTTTTACAGAACATGCTAATTGCAATTTTGCACTTGATTACACTTGATAAGAGAGGATTTTCTATTATCAATGATACTAATCTGGTACAGATCCACTGCATCATCTTCATAACACACCAAGTTATTTCAGATACAGTATGTTGCATAGTAATGTAGATCAGTGGAGGCTGGTGGAGGTGGAAATCGGAGGACACGCTCATTGAAATGCATGGAATGGAGTCAGAAATGGTATCAATGTATGTGTTTCATGTATGTTTTATACCATTACTTATTCCATGCATTACAATAAGCCCATCCTCTGATTTCCACCTCCACCTGATCAGGTTTTGATCAATGCTGTTCAGAGAATCTCTGTGGAATGGACCAAAAGACTAACCCTCACCCTGCCACTGGGGGGCGATAGTGGAGGCCTATATATGTGCTTGTCAATTGTTTGATGGCGAAATGTTTAAACTGTCGGCTGTGTGGTGCCATTATACGGTTTAGTGCAGAGAGTGATCCATTCTAGATAGATTGATTTGATTCATAACCATTTTTATTGACAATGAAGTGTATGTAGATAAAAGCTTATGATTGATGACAGGTAGACAGATTTGATTGATTATAAAATATTGCTCCTAGTCCCATGACAGAATTTCACAGATAGATGTATCGCTCCTAGTCCCATGACAGACTTTGACAGTTAGATTGACATTCTTCCTCTTGTTGGCCTCAGATGGTGACCAAGAAGCACAGGGCCATGGGAGACAGGACAGTGAGTGGCTGTCTCGCCTCAAGACCTCTGCCACCACTGGGGTTTGGCCCTCTGATGTAGGGGACAGGCCAGCCCCCAGTCAGAAGAGGTGGTATACTCTCTACCAGAAGGTAAATATTGTCTGTGAAATACACCAACAGATTAAACAGATATAGGCTAGATTGTATATGCCATGACATTGAGCATACCATTTGAGAAATGTCCAGTGCAGACCCGCGGCCAGACATCACTGTTTGGTGGGCCAGAGTTGTGTCTGTGGATTTCACTCCCAGAAGGTAATGAAGGGACATCAGATGTAACTATTTGTCATGCTGAAAAAGGATCCCATTATCAGTAGTATTGATACTTGTTGTATCTGTATGTCTTCAGCAGACAGCAAGTGTTCTACCGGCACCCACATCTACCTCCGTGCCTGCTGCTGCCACGGTCCAGGGTCCAGCTCCACCTCGTGCCACGGCCCCTGCAGAGACCACAGCCTCAGTCCCTGCCAAGCCTGGTAGAGTCCTCTCCGGCCTACATTGACTGTGTCAATGGTAAATATTTCCATAACATTTTGCCAAACGTTATCCATCTATTTTATCGAAGCACTGTTTTGTCATCATTATTATCCTGACCAATTTCACTTGCCATTCTACTCTTCAGTTTTATAAACCCCGGTTTGGAGGGGCATCTGGTGCTGCAGCCAAACCAAACCTTGTGGCTAGGAAGGCTGTTGAGGTATTACATGAATTTGTTCGTCTTAATATCTCTGTGTTATTAGTGTAACTCGTGTGTGACTAATGTGGCTTATGCCTACAATCACATAGATACATGCACAATCACAATATCAATCAACCGAACAATCACAATATACTCTCCTGGTGTACTCTACCTTTCCTCTCCCTCACAGTCTCTGTCCAGCCCTACTACTACCTCTGCTGGTACTGCCAGCAGTGCTACATCCTCCATGAAGACCCCCTCCTCTGTACCCAAGTCCCCCTACAGCCCTGCTACGGCCTCCATCAGGACCCCTTATCCTGTACACAAGTCCCTGTCCAGCCCTGCTGGAGCCTCTATGAGGACCCCTTCCCCTGTTCTAATCAATCAATTTGACACATTGCTAATAGCGAGTGATGCAGTCCATAAGAGAAAGAAACAGAGGTCTGATCATTTCAGATGCATAAACAAAGATACACACGCAACTTGAATAGAGTACAGACCTGTAGGCCTATAGCACAGTCATTAAACATCATTAAAACAACAGCAAGTGTAAATAAACTTCTGGTTGTTATGTCACATAAAGCTGTTGGCTAAAGCGATCTTGAATTTACACAAAACAACACTTTGGGAGACTTTGCCTATTTTTATTTCTGCCGCTGGTGAGACTCGAACCGGTGACCTTCGGATCCACTCTTCCCCCCCATTCAAAAACGGAAAAGGCGATATTTTTAATTTTTCTTTAATCGTTTCGAATACATACTGACAAAAAAACTAGTAGATAATGGAAGAGAAGCCTCAATTTCGCTCTCTCTCTTTCTTTTCCCTCTTTTCTCTCTTTTTTCTCCTTTTTCACACCTTCTTCCCCCCCTTTGGCACAGTCGGAAGAGCATTAGACTTTTAATCTGAGGGTTCAGATTCAAGTACATGTTCAGGCAAAGCTGCATTTCACTTCAGGATCTACTCCAACAATCGTAGGAGATTGGGCATCTCTCCATTAACAATGCGTTTTTGCTTTCCGTTTGGGGACGAAGTCTTACATGCTCACAACTAAAACTCCCTGACCCTGACATGATTTGAACACGCAGCCTTCAAATCATGAGTCAGACACACTACCATTGCACCACAAGGTCCTTGCAATGTAACTGTCATTTCAGACAATGTGAATCCCAAAACCAAGTTTGGGAAGTTGATGAGATGATTACAAAAGCTGGAAACAGAACACCATGTGATCGCTTTTACTGCAAGTGTCTGGATAACTCAGTTGGTAAAGCATCAGGCTTTTAATGAGAGGGGATAGGATTCAAGTCCTTCTTTGGAATGAAGTCCATTTTGCTGCTAGATCGACGACATCCTTGCAACAGTGGAAAGAGATTGTTCATCGTGCTTTTCCATGTCGTGTTAACTCACAATTAACATAACGCACCGCCACACAAACAATGACAAAACACACCAATAACAAAAACAACTTGCGTTGTTAAACGTCAGTTGGTTCATTTGGGTGTTTCTACAACACCGAGACACGCACACCAAAATAAGAAGAAAGAAGAAAGAAGAAAAAAGGCACGCAAAAAAACACATCACACAGATGCGCCAGTCCGGAGCCTTAACAGGTGAGTGGTAGCGTAACACAACAGATAGCAATTATGGGCTAAGGTTACTTCATCTAATTCAAGGATATTACAAATTCACACTTAATGAAGCAACAAAGACGATTTCGGTTAAAAATAATAATAGAATAATAGAAATCCACAATGCATCATTGAGCTGGAAATGACAAACATCTGTAAATAAAATAATAAAAATCCCCTATAGGTTTCCTCCCGGTTATATCGGTTGGACAGCGAAATAACAAATGTCTCAAAGTAGGAGTAATTCGTCTGAAAAGGAAAAGCTACAGGTCGCCAGCATCCTGTGTTGTTCACATACGGGCTCCTCTCTCCTCCGCAAGTCCTGTTTCTCTCGCCGAGTAACAACTGGTGCACCCTGCCCTCCCGCGAGAGAGAGAATGGTGTGAATTGGAACCCTGAGGTGAATTGGAAAGCTACCACAACAAGCAAAGTCACAACAAGCATACAACAACAAAAGACGAAACGAAAAAAAAAGTAAAAAAAATCAATTTACAGTTATATATTTCCCATATCATTTAGTCATTCTCATCAATATCATCATACTGAACGAACATGGCATTGTCACTTACATAACACTCACAACTAACACCTCTACTTCTGCAAGCGGTGCAGAGGCCCTTCACTTCATTACTGACGGGAAACTGGGCCAAGCTTCATTGCTTTCAGAGTTACAGCTTAACCTGGGATGAGTGGGCACAGGCTGGCAGTGTGTGTGTGCGTGTGCATGCGTGAGTGTGTGTGTGTGTGCGCGGGTGTCTGTGCATGTGTGTGTTGTGTGTGTGTGTGTGTGTGTGTGTATATGAGGCAGTCAGGCAGTGGTGTGTGTGTGTGAAGAGGATGGTCATCAGTGTTTAAGGATGGACAGAGCAGTGGAATGACTCTTGTCTCCAGTGCGGAGGAAAGGATACGTTCGACCCATTGTATCTGTGTTGGTCCACTTCCACAGGGGAGAGAATGACTGGATGGCTTTTCAGAAATCATTACGCTGTCTAACACATCTCATATGATCTCCTACAGTACTACAGTGTGTGTTTGTGTGTGGGTGTGTGTGTGTGTGTGTGTCTGTGTGTTTACACACTTAAACAAGGAGCAGGAGATAGGATATGGTATTTCAGGCATTTGAAATATAATAAATATTTGCCACCTGTTGACCTGTGTCTCAGTATGGTTTGAAATCCAACAAACTTGTGACTAGGATGACTTCAATGGATCCGTCTCACACACGCACACACACACACACACACACACACACACACACACACACACACACACACACACATAGCAGCAGCCATCTGAGTGGATTATGGTTTGCTGTAATTTGTAACCTCTGGTGGCCCAGTGTCGACTGTGTGCGTGTGTGTGAGAGAGAGACAAACACAGAGAGACAGAGAGAGTCAGTCAAAGGCAGAACAAGAGGTGTGCATATGCATGTGCGTTTCACACCAGGGATCTCCTACACAGTGTGGATGGGAACCAAACAAGACAGCCTGAGTCCCAGTAGTCATATTTCAATGTTCATTACTCAATGTCCCATGAACCACCACTTTAAAGGTACAGCTCATACTGTACACACACACACGCACACACACACACACACGGAGGAATGCATTACAATATTCCCCCACAAAACAGAGCTTGGGAGGGGCCGTGCATTTGCTTTTTAAGAGAGGCACCTTTGATCTAAGATTAAACCTAAAGTAGCACATATCAAATATAATTTCCAGCAAATTCTAACATTCCTTGAACTCTTCACTTCCCCCCCCACACACACACACTCCCATCCCACACACATACACACACAACATACTATCTTCAGCAGGGCCTTCACTTTACCGCTGAAAATACATTTCAACAGAACATGAGGTCATGTTAGCCATGATAAGAGCATGGTGATGGAAATGGACCAGGGCCAGGGAGCCTTCACCGCTTCACACCCCCAGACAAAGACAGGCCAAGCTGGCAGAGAATCCGGGGAGATGCCGGTGGGAAAGGGCCAGCGTGGTGGAGTGTGTGGTGTGTGTGTGGGATGGGTGTGTGCGTGTGTGGGATGGGTGTGTGTGTGTCCAGTTCACATGAAATGCGGAGGTCCACGAGGCTCAACGGAAACCACTTTAGATAGCCTTACAATATCCAAACATTGTCTTATCCGTTTGACTTGAGGATCATTTGTACTCTTTTATATCGTCGTGCTATCAGGCCTGGTCACAGGCCAACTTCCTCCACTGATACAGAGAACGTGCGTCACTGTTCATAGTTCATAGTTGTTGAGTCTATTCAATCAGATCAAATAGAATCAAATCCAACTTTATTTTTAGAACACATTTCACGCACGGATGCAGCACGATGCACTTTACAGGAATATGAATAAAAACAATTCAAAGACAACGAGACAAATCATAAGAGGATAACAAGTAAAACAGTCCTGGGAGTTTAAGACAGTCAAAGCAGAGAACAAGTGAGGCCTGTAGATGAGTTAAAAGAACTGAAGGACTGAAAGAGTAAAAAACAATGATCTAATAGAGTTTGAGATGATCTCAAGAGCACAAACATTTATTTGGTCGTCAGAAGTATTAGCGAGACATCCATGCCCAGACGTTCAGTCTGCTACAACAGAGCCATTTAGCGTTTTCTTTTTTGTAAGTGTTCGTGTGCTCGGGTGCCTGCATGCGTGTATGTGTGTGTTTGCGTACATGTTGGCTCTTGATAAAATAAAGTTCCCCTCTGATGTTCAAAACGAATCTTGTTTTGACATACGAGACAAATTCAGCAAGATAAGATGAGAAAAGCACAAACACAGGAAATAAGATGTGAGTAATTATTCACACATTCAATCCAAGGAAGAAGTCTCACTTTTAGATGTTTATGCTACCATGTAAGGTGTTTGTGGACCAGCAGTAAATACGTAGAAACTATCAACCAATCGACCACTTTTTTCCTGACACCATTTACATGCGAGGTCTACGGGGTGATAGAGGAAAGCTGTTTGTCTTCACATATCTGTGTGAGATTAAATTCAGTGCTTATGTTTAGCAACATCTGTTCGAAATTTTCCTTCTCAGAGCCTTGCTTGGCAAAGTTGTTGCGGGGAATTTTATCCTAAGCTCTTGAGTAGCATTGACTGTGAAGAAAATAACCCTTTCGGAACCCTCTTTCTGTAAGAGTGTATACTGTACCAGGGGAGGCTAGTGGAGGTAGAAATCGGAGGATGGAATGAGCAATGGTATCAAACACACTCCTAATGAATGACAGATGACCGTTTCACTGTCCTACTGTGGATGTCTGGTGAATAGACCCTTTGTCCATCCTGTTGAAGAGACAATGCTGATGCTGCTGATGGACCCGGCGGTGAAAAGGTTGTATACAGTTGATGTGATCTCTGTGACGACCAACAACAACCAACAGGCTACCTTCTCGTAGACACCCACCACATACCAGGGTGGGGGAGGCTGGTGGAGGTAGAAATCGGAGGACGGGATCATTGTCACGCATGGAATGGAATCAGGAATGATGTTACCATACCATTCCTCATTCCGTTCCATGCATGACAATGAGCCTGTCCTCCAATGTCTACCTCCACCAACCTCACCTGTTGTATACAGTACCTGTATATGCTATCCTGGTATGCAGAGTGATAGATGAAACAGTGATAAAAGCATCAAGGTGGACAGGGTTCCCAATTATACCAGAGGCCTCTTCATGTTGTCAGTTGAGGACACCAACACACCCTGCCTGTCTGCCTCTGTCTGCTGGGACACATCCTGAAAGGGCAAGCTGTTGCTCCAGATACCACCACTGCTCCACAGGAGATATGTGAATGTGTGTGTATGTGTGCGTATATGTGTGTATGTGTGCATGTGTGTGTGTGTGTGGGGTGAGGGGGCTGGGGGGGTGGGTGGGTGTGTGTGTGCGTGCGTACGTACGTGCGTGCGTGCTTGTCTGCAACTACTCCCTGTGTTTGAAAGGGACTACAACTTTAAGAACTACAATCCCTAGAGGATGTTATACCTCTCATGTCTCATGAAGCTCAGAGTAGCGGTCCTAAAGGCCTGAGGTGTCTCACAAGTCGTATAATTATTGTCCTGGATAAAACTCAGTCAGAAAACTGCAGAATACTGTAGACATTCCTACAACATACACACCAGGGGAGGCTGGTGGAGGTAGAAATTGGAGGACAGGCTCATTGTAATGCATAGAATGGAATAAGGAATGGTATCAAACACACCTATACCATTCCTCATTCCATTCAATGACCCCGTCCTCTGATTTCTACCTCCACCAGCCTCCCACTGAAGGATAGGTGTCTTCTGAGGAGATATGATGCAGTATGAGGACCATGAGAAAGTGAAAGCCAACAGTTTGTCTGTGATGAATTAAAGGTAAACAAGAGTATATCCACATTGACCAGGAGCTGTCATGTTCAAAGGTTGAAGTGAGAGACACAGTGTGTGTGTGTGTGTGTCATCTCCAACGTACATGCTTGATTGAGTGTGTTTACACTGGTCAGATAGAGAGACCTCCTGGCCTGTCTGTTGCTGCTGCTGCCTTGGCTGACCTGGCTTTAATAGAGCAAGAGGGGGACGTGGTGGAAAAGGGCCAGGGGTGGGGTGGGTGTGGGTGTGTGTATATGTGTGTGTGTGTGTGTGTGTGTGTGTGTGTGTGTGTGTGTGTGTGTGTGTTGGGCTCAGGACAGGTGTTGTGGGCAACACTTATTGGTTATGGAAAATGACCAGTCAGACACTTAGCCCATCTATGTATGAGGATATTAGGCTAGCAAGATCAGTATTCTCTTTTAAATCTCTTCTTAAAACTCATGTTTATAGACTAGCCTTTAACTGAAAAATGAATGTGTTGTGTTTTACTTTTTACTAGTTACATTTTTTGCTAAAGGTGCTTTTTAAATGAAGTTTATTATATTTTTTATTATTGTTATTATCATTGTTATTGTTATTATTATTATTATTATTATTATTATTATCCTCCTCCTATCTGTCTAAACCTACTATGAAAGAAATACATAAACAAGAACATTTTCAGATTATTATTTTTTTATTTTCTGAGGAGCTGCAATTTCAAAAGTCCCCAGTATGGGAAGCAGCAGCCCTTGGGCATCTCCTCATCTTCGTTCACAGGACGTACCGTTGCCTTCTTGTTTTTAAAGCAACGTTTAACTATTGTCCAGAAGGACAGTTTAGATTTAGGAACAGACCCAGGCATACATAGCTCAGGGGACTGAGCCTCAGATGGCAGAAGGTCATTCTCACCAAGAGGATAGACAGCAAACGGCCAGGTTTGGTCGACTAGGACTAGGATCTCCAGAGCAGACATTGAGTTCAGGGAGTGGTATAGAAATGTGTCACTTTCAGCCATATTTATAGTGTAAAATGTTGTGACGTCACGGTGCCCTTTGTGTGACGTCATAGTGCCATTTATACAAAACTGTGGTGTTTGTTTTATTTTTACAGACCTGGCACGATGCATGTGTAGCCAACTAACCATAGATAAGCATTGAGGCACTGTTAATCTACCATTATATCACTGATTCAGAAAAACATTTCATGGAGTTTAACAATATTAATATGCTCAGATGAATAAGAGCGTGGTCAGACAGTCCCAGAGCCGCGCAGGGAACTGCGTGATTGTTAAAGTCCCCAAAGACAATAACTGGGGAATACGTGTTCTCTATCACACACACACACACACACACACACACACACTTCTACGGTTATGGTGCACGATCAGGACGATAGGAAATGATGGCTCTGGCTGTTAGTCATTACCAGAGCTGTGTAGGCCTAAATGAAGAGTAGTGTCATTCAAATTCTTGTGATGTTAGAAAAGAAAAGGTGTTGATTGTTCTCCATCCTGACTCAGAATATATCATTTCAAATGTCATGCTGGGTTTAAAAGCTATTGAAGAGAGAAAGCCAAATAGAGTTCCTAATCTATCTCTAATATAATGTAGGTTTATTCCATATTCACAGTTTTGATCAAAGCATTTGCATTATCTATTTGAGATTATGGAAGATGTTGATTGGTTCTGTAGCAAATGTTTATATTAATTTGGACTGAATGAGTACTGATGAGAAGCAGAATGTTTCAATTGTACCATGTTTTTTTTTCATTTGCTCAGGTCATACATAACCTGTTAAACCAGAGGTTTAAATAATAAAGGAATGACCTGGAATCAAAATAAAAGGGGGAGCCTCCAGATTAAATCATCATATACTGTATTTCTGAGGTGATCAACTCCAGATTAACAAAGATGAGCTAGAATAGGAAAACAATGTTAGTGCAGAAGGTACCTCAAAGAAAGTAGTAATTTTATTAAAAATATATACAGTATTTACGTCATATACATTTTATCCCAACACATTTCACAGGAGCCAATCAAACACACTCACAGCAGTCACTCTAACCTACCTGTTGTAGACTCCCACAGACAGCTGTTTTGGGAGGAGCGGGGATAGGCAGATGGTTGGTGTGTTGTGTTAAGATGTGTATAGGTACACAAGAGTAGGTTATGCTGAGTGAGAGTGGGTGTAGGCCCACTGTATGGGTACTAAGGTTGCATTTTGGGCTCATAGGAATGTCTCTTTGCCTTTTAAAGATGAGGAAACTTGCTGCCAAACATGTCTTACCTTAATTGAATGATTTAGAAAAGTAGAGAAGTCCTGAGCGATTATTACAGAAACATATTGAATTCCCTTTTGGATGATGAAAGGAAGGGTGGTAGCTATAGAGATTGGCCCAATAGTTTACTTCATATGGTTGGTTTGTTATTACTTAACATATGCCATTTAGCACACGCTTTTATCCAAAGCGACTGCATCGAACCCCCAAACTAAGCATTGTTAGCACTATGTCTACCAACTGAGCCACAGAGGACCATTATTACGTCCCTTACAGTCGTCCCCCCTCCAGACAAAATGTGCAATATACAGTATGTCATATTACAGTACATAGAGAAAGTACAAGAATTGCTCTGTTCTGATAGGTCAGAATTGCTCTGTTCTGATAGGTCACCCCCCCCCTGACCTCAACACTGCAGAAGAAAAGGTAGAGCAAGTGAGGGTGTTTAGACTGGGGCACTTGTAGCCTTGAATGTCTCTCAAAAGCACAGGGCTCTTTACTAAAATGCAATTATTTTTCAAATCAAAGGGCAATCATAGACAAACCCATACAAACTCACAAAGAAAGAAAAAAAGAAATACAGTATGAGTTCTCCATCCCATCCCTGTCTATATATCATAAGTGATACTCGCATCATACCTTCATGCTGAGGTTATAGTACCTTCGGATATCCTCTGGCACTCTGTAGCTCCTAAACATACACTCTTCGAAAAAAAAGATCCCAAAAGGATGCTTTGGCTGTCCCTGTGGTAGAACCCTTTTCCACAGAGGGTACTACATGGAACCAAAAAGGGATCTTCAAAGAGTTTTCCCACAGGGTCAAGTCGAAGAACCCTTTTTGGTTCTAGTAAACGTAAGAACCTTTTTTTTTTTCTTCTTCAAAGAGTGTAGCAGAGGCAAGTCAGAGGGAGAGTTTTATATGTGTCTTGTATGAGTGTTTCAAAGACAAGAGAAAAAAAAAAGAGACAAAATTGTGCCAAAAGATTAAGATGATTCTTTTAATTGTCAATCTGTTTTGATACTGCATACAAAGGTTGTAGCTAAAGTGTTTTTTTCCAATGTTGTAGAAAAAGTGTGTGTGAGTATTGATATATTGATTAGTGTTTTGTTGATCTACATTATGAAACTCTAGCAGCCCAAAGGCCTTTTACAACTTTTAATCTATTCTTTGATCTATGAGGACTGAAATAGTGAGGCAAATGCTGTTGACTGTGTGGTTAAATACAAACAACTAACATACAATGTGTGAGAGTGGGTGGAGAGGAGAGTTGGATTATGAAACGTGATCAATTCTGAATGTAATTCTACAGTGGCACTATTTCAGTAAAGGTAAAAACTGGACAGCATTCGAAATGGATTCTCAGCATTCTTAAGTGGTAAAGAAATATGGCAGAGCCATTAAATTCAGGTCTCAGTGTCCTTTTAGGTCAACGTGAGCCAGCCAATTCATGTGAAGTACAACCATTTCTTATACTTGTCATTGCTGTTTTAGTTTTCCTTAAGCTGGACACACTGTACAGTAGAGTGTGATATCAGCATCATGCTGATTTGTGTCAATGTGTAAGACTATGGAATATGATGAAGCCAGAGATTCCTGGCTGCTGTTACAATCATGAATTTGAAATCTTGATGTGTGCTTTGTTTTTGAATATGTGCTATGAGGTACAGCTTTTAGGAAAACCTACAAACAATAAAAAGTGGAAGCCAAATTCAACCACTGTGCTGCCATGTATTATTTTTTATGTCTGTGGACATACTGACAGTGGGACAGTGAAGCATTTTCTCTTCTTTTGGCTCTACCCTCGACAATGAAACAATTACTTTGAGGTTATAGAACGAGATTCTCAGCTTTTATTTGATGGCTGATTGCATGGATATTGGTTTCACCATTCAGAAATTACAACGCTTTTGGAGTGTATTTTTTCAGGTGTCCATCCTTTAAAATCACTCTTGACACAGAGGTTAAACATGTCAAAAGTGTGTCTGTTGAATAAGACTAATTTCTCGTCATGATATATTAGGCCGCCTACTAAGTAAATTGTCAAGTTGTCAAGTACTCACCACCGCAGTGTTCTACTGCTTCAACGCAGCATTCAGCTGCCTCAGTGCTGCTCGCCAGTGTCATGAGCCCAGCAGGCTGTAAACAAAGACAATGAACAGTATAAGAGTAGGAAAAACTGTATTGTATTTCATCTTCATGATGTAATTCAATGTGATATTTATTGCTTACCAGAACCACTCCACTGAGTTCAGCTGCAACTCCACTGCATTTAGCTGCAACTCCACTGCATTCAGCTGCAACTCCACTGCATTCAGCCAACTCACTGCAGCTTTCAGCTTCCTCTCCAATGCTGCACACCATCGTCATAAACCCAGAAGGCTGTAAACAAAGATAATAGAACAGTATAAGAGTAGGAAAAACTCCATCTATTAATTAATTTATTCATTCATTCATTACCTTAGGGAGCTGTGGAGTCATCGCTGGGAGGACACATTCCAGGGTAATGTGTGATTCCTCCTCTGTGAGTTGAATCTCCATCTTTGGGTCCAACTGCTTACTTTCCCTTTTGATCTGGTCTATAGCCAGCTGGATAGACCTGCTCACCTCTACCTGGGCAGTCTTCTGAAGGAGCTGTTCCAGCTCCACCTTGGTGTTGTCAGAGGACTGGTCACCCAGGCAAGCCATATGTGGCTCAGTCTCGCTGATGGTAGAGGAGTCCTCAGCAACCGAGTCCACTGACATGGCATTGTCACTGCTCTCCTCAATGGACTGTAAACAGACAGAGTAAAGCATCACTTTAAAACTCATTCTGTAGTTGGTTCATGGAGTACACCAAACATATATAACATGAATGATGATTATGATGTATATGCTGTACTGTCCACAATTATATAAATATACATCCAGTATCATAATACATTTCAACTACAAAAGAAAACAAGTTTAAGATTTAAAAAGTCAATATAATGGACCAGCACTAAACAATTAAATAGAGCATTTCAGATGGCTCTTATTTCTTACCACAGTGGCCAGGCGTGGTTCTAGCTCCTCTTCAGGGAGGTCCATGGTGTTGAGGTCAGCCTGGGTCTTCAGACTGACCTGGACCAGCTCCTCCAAAGCATTCTGCTGAACTGCCATCCTGTCCTCCTGGACAATCTGCTGGATGGACAGCCTGAGAACCTTCTCAGTATGTGCCTGAGCAGTCAGCAGAAGCTCTTGCTCGTTAATCTTGGTGGTGGAGTCCTCCACCTTGGTGTCCATAGAGGCCTGGTCATTGAGACTGGCCATCTCTGCCTCTATCTCTCTGATGGTGGTGGAGTCCTCCACCTTGGTGTCTATTGAGGCCTGGTCATTAATGGGAGCCATCTGTGGCTTAATCTCTCTGATGGTGGTGGAAGCTTCACAAACTGTGTCCACTGACATGGAATTAACTCTGGTTTCCTTTATGGACTGTAAACAGACATAGTGATTAGGTGTAAGCATAATAAAAAAACACATGTCCCCTAGCTATCTCATAGAGCACACTGAAAGCTATGGGTAAATAACAATAGCTCTGTTGATTTACAATTAATTAATAATAACAACATATCACAGATCAAATATAATGGACCAGCAATAAATAAAATCAAACAGAACCTGTCAGATGGCTCTTATTTCTTACCACAGTGGCCAGGCATGGTTCTCTCTCATCTTCAGGGAGGTCCATGGTGTTGAGGTCAGCCTGGGTCTCCAGACTGACCTGGACCAGCTCCTCCAAAGAATTCTGCTGAACAGCCATCCTGTCCTCCTGGATGATCTGGTGGATCGACAGTCTGAGAACCTTCTCAGTATGTGCCTGAGCAGTCAGCAGAAGCTCTTGTTCGAAAATCTTGGTGGTGGAGCCCTCCACCATGGTGTCCATAGAGGCCTTGTCATTGAGACTAGCCATCTCTGCCTCAATCTCTCTAATGGTGGTGGAGTCCTCCATCTTGGTGTCTATTGAGGCCTGGTCAATAATGGGCGCCATCTCTGCCTCAATCTCTCTGATGGATGGTGGAGGCTTCACTAACTGCATTCACTGATGTGGAAATGGCACTGGTCTCCTCTATGGACTGTAAACAGACAGAGTGATTAGGTCTAAGCATAATTAAAAGCACACACCCCGTAGCAATCTCAGAGCACACTAAACCTATACAACATAAATTATGATTATCATGTGCCTGTATTGTACCTGTATTTACAATTGATTAAATATAACATATCACAGATACAATATAATGGACCAGCATTAAACAAAATCAAAAAGAGCATTTCAGATGGCTCGTATTTCTTACCACAGTGGCCAGGCGTGGTCCAGGGTTACTGGTAAAGCCCACACATGCTTGTGTGAGCTGAAGCACCACCAGACACTTGGCCGTGACCAGAGCCTGTAATGCGGTACAGCTCAGACAAAATGCTCTGGACAAGACCGGAGACTTGGGAGTGGTGGAGAAGGCCTTGCCCAATCCCCTCTACTGCCTCAATCCAGGGGAAAGAGCAGAGGATCTTGTCCAACTCACTTCTGTTGAGTTCACCCCCTGGGCCCAGGGGAATTTTCTGAAGACCACCCTCACCATGTCCTGTGACATGTCCTTGCTTAAGGCGGTGGGTCGTCGCCATACTGCCGCAAGTACTTTGTTGCGGCTCGGGCGACCAGCCCACAGATCTCCTGGACGGCAGCACCCTTTCTGGCCTTCATCATGGCCCTATCAGACTGCTGAAAACTGTTCCCCACTGGCCCGTCCTCTAGGAGATGCTTTAATGATAACCTCACCACCTCTGGGATGAGGTCCTTTTTGGTAGACCTGAGGATGGCCTGCAGAGTGAAAACCTGGCCTCTCTTCCCGTGTCTCTTGTCCCTCTTGGGCCCAGCCACGATGGAGTTTTGCAACCCGGAGAAGACAGAGAGGAGGATCTTACTCGCACCCATTTCTGCTGCCGGGCGGAGCTTCTCTAAGAACATCTGCAGCCCCTCTGTGGTTATCTTTATGAGAGAGAAAGAGTGAGTTAACTCAACCAAGGTTTGTCTGGTGTTCCAGGAGCAGACAACAGGATGTGGTGATACATACTATTCTGTAGAACTGCCTAGAGAGGTGCTGCTCTCTGCAGAGCTCCTTCTCCATCTTCTCCAGACAGAGGAGCCTCTGTCCATTCCAGGCCTGGAAAAACATCATTATGTCAGTTTCAACATTTAAATAGTAAGGGAAATGTGACACTGGTCCATCATTTAATTAAGTTGAATATAGACCGACATACTATTGTAAATGTTACTGCTTACTCTACAACATTAAACTCATCTCAGTGATTTTCTGTGAATATGTATGTAGGCCTACTATGCTTTCATCCTTACCACTTCAGCCATATAGAGCTCCCTTAACTCAGCTTTCAAAGGGAAGTCAGGAAACCTATAAAAAAATGTATATGTAAGATCTCTCTCTCTATCTATCAATGAATCACAATATACATCATATTATTAACTGGACATCTAGTTTCTAACTTTTAGAGTGAATTGTACTATCTATAATTGAAGAATAGGTTACAGTGTAGCAAGCAGTTGACTATTTCTGGTAAGTATCTATTCCTGAGTAGTATCTATTTCTGAGCACCAAAGCTTAACTTACTCCTCCAGGAAGACCCTTCCAGCCATCAGCCAGTCCTTCATGTCGTTTAGGGTGATGTTGGACGGGACTTTGTCCTGGTCCTTCATGAGAAGGAAGTGTCTCATGAGCTTTTTCTGCAATATAGAGTTCTCCATTAGTATAGTAATAAAACAGTAAATATTGTTGATTTTGGCAAAAATATGTTTCATTGAATGATTCAACAAAACAAACTTACCTCGGCCAGAAACTGTGCCTTTCCCACTGAGTATAAGGCTTTATTGGGCAGGTCGCCATCCATTGCAATCCTACAGAATAAGAACATATGTTATGTTTAGCTCGAACATAATTTTACACAGGAGTAAAAAAAAAAAAAGTCCGCTTTAGTAATGTGAGAGATACGTACCTGACAAAGAACAATGAATGCTACTTAAAAACAGAAAGTGCTATTAAAAGAGGTTACGGCGGAGTATAGATTGGTGTCAAATAAATTGAGATTGATGCAGAACGTTTCTATCTAGATGCTTGAATGCATGTCATCTTGAGCACTGTGACGCGCACATTGTTGCGCAGTGCACGGCAAAAGCCATTTTCTCTACTGTAAAGTGATTGCATCACATCAAAGAATACCATCACAATATCTGAAGACAAACGTGCTAAACCTGTATAGAAATCTCAAAAGGAGAATGAAAATAAAGCTATTTAAGCAACATTGTTGTGCGTGAAAATATTTTATTTGATATTCAAGACATACAAGTGGTCATGTGGCTGAACACCGATTTTTAAAAATATATCTTCTAACTTGTGCAGTTTTACACACTGTCTCAATGTCTGGGATAATTAGGACATATTCAAATATATTACTGTAGGAGTACATTTAGCAGCCAAATATTATACATATGATTGTCAGGGCTGTCATGGTGATGAGAGAACGCGTTTAAATAACAGTATCAAACAAAGTGCATCATGTGAGAAATAGTCTATCTTCTTACCAACCTCTGTATGATTTTCTATTGCTTCTAAAAGAAAGTGGAGAAAGTTAGTCAACTGTACACTGTGTTGACATGGCTTTTTAAAACTATTCCGAATTAAATGGTTGTAACATATATATCAAATGGATATATATATAAATCAATGTCCACCTACCTTTTCTTTTGCATCTGCGCCGTTTCTTTTTGAACTTGCGTTTTAGTGAGCAGTCTGAAAGTCCCATCGTGCGAGTGTCGTTTCCCAAATAATAATATAAAATCCGCAGCCAGAGATTAGCTTGTGCGGTGTCCACACTTCCGGTTTCCACTTCATTTCTATGAAATGAAAAACTGCACGACTCAAGCGGTCTCTGTCTTTCACCGAGGCGCCATCGATGTGGTAGCGGTATAAGCTTGTACGCATAATTCTCCAAACCCCTACCTCCTTGTTTGGGTGCCACCTTGCTGTGCAGAATGTCATAGTGTGACATCACTTCATCTCGACTCGATGAGAACCTTATCACGCGCTGAGTTACTGTATTTTGGATTAAAACACTGCTGCGTGCACCACAGCTCTGTCCAAATGCGCGCGGCGCGCTATAAAACAATCCCAAGCTGTCGTGCATGAATACTGTGCATACATTCAAACATACATACATGTGTAGTAAACATTTCATAATCTATACAATCCATCACTTTCTAGGTAGGATAGACATGAGATGGACCTTCCTTGCTCATTGACCACATCGCAACATATCACTACCACTTGAAGCCAAAAAGTGACGAGTAGCATTGGTGATGAAAAGTATATCACATGTAGGTTATGCATGGCTTGCATATAGACAGCTGCGATCTGCAACTCTGCTATTTCTCCAAATTCACTTCTATTGTAAAGTCAAGGTCAAACTAGACCTGATAACCCTGGGTCCGTTGTAATGGGCTGAAGCGCTAACAAGACAATCAAGCTGCTACATGTTAATTAGGACATGATTGGCTTCAGGTGTGGGAGACAGGATGTAGCCTTCATAAACCGCTCACAGGCACAAGTAAGATATTCACTCTTGAGGAACAAAAGTCACATCATGAACGCTGTGAGGGTATTGCTGAGCTTTGCCCTCAATTGTTGGATCCTCAAAGGTTTGAAAACTGAGTGTTATAATTAGAATGGATTGTTTCCATGCTACAGTTGGGTGAAATGGGCCTTCTGTCTTGTTACTTAATCATTGACACATTTTCATGTCAAAGCCATTATTTGATGAGATTGCTACGGTGTGTGAAATCAACGTCTGCTTGCACTATTTCCCCATAGTTTCTTGTTCTCCTGTTGGAAACACTTTTTCCCAAAATGAAATCCCTGTGGAGAGACCATTCGGAGGTAAGGAACGTCTTTGTAGTCATCCTCTTGCTGTAGTTGAAGTTTGCGTTCTTAAAGCCGCAACCCACAATTCGTGAAGCTTTTTTTGCATATATAGATTTGTTATACCCATTGATTAAGAATATGCGCCATGAGCGGTTTTACCCCAGCATAACCCATAATGTGTGGGACTTTAACTCGCAATGTTCAAACAATCGAAATGTGAAAACACTGTAGCTTCAAACAACATTGACTAGCATGATCGACAGTCTGTCCAGGCATGACATTTTGATGATGGATTGTGGCTTTAATTTACTTTCTTCCAGAGATAATAATTAGTGAAACACTTGCTTTTCAGGACTGCAGGATTTGATTGGTTTCAATGGTATTCAGTAACTCAGTTAATTGCAACCTGTTACATGGCCGTCAGATTCCACAACTCTGTTGGATGACACTCTGAGCGGTGTGTTTGAATTGCAACTGTTACTTAACCCACATTTCCTGCATATTTTCTAGGTGACTCCCAAGGGACTTCCCTGAAGGTGCTTCTGTCCATGGGATCTGTTGCCAAAAACAATGTGAAAGAAGGTGAAGCCTGTCATTTAACGTCTGTTAGTTTGATACTTGTTCAAGCGTTTACTAAACATTTTCTAGGACTAACTTGCACTTCACTATGCCAGGTCTTGACTACTGACATTCTTCTCTGATATTCAAGTGTATTTGGAGACTAACGAACTGGATATTGGAGCCTCTCTACACTCTGCTGCTGCTTCCTTGTCTGGCAACCTGTCAGCGGATGTCGTGCCCGGGAACAACCTGACAGCGGACGGCAATCTCACAGCGGACGTCGTGCCCGGGGGCAACCTGACAGCGGACGGCAACCTGACAGCGGACGGCAACCTGACAGCGGACGGCAACCTGACAGCGGACGGCAACCTGACAGCGGACGGCAACCTCACAGCGGACGTCGTGCCCGGGAACAACCTGACAGCGGACGGCAACCTGACAGCGGACGGCAACCTGACAGCGGACGTCGTGCCCGGGAGCAACCTGACAGCGGACGTCGTGCCCGGGAGCAACCTGACAGCGGACGTCGTGCCCGGGAGCAACCTGACAGCGGACGGCAACCTGACAGCGGACGGCAACCTGACAGCGGACGTCGTGCCCGGGAGCAACCTGACAGCGGACGTCGTGCCCGGGAACAACCTGACAGCGGACGGCAACCTGACAGCGGACGGCAACCTCACAGCGGACGTCGTGCCCGGGACCAACCTGACAGCGGACGGCAACCTGACAGCGGACGGCAACCTGACAGCGGACGGCAACCTGACAGCGGACGGCAACCTGACAGCGGACGGCAACCTGACAGCGGACGGCAACCTGACAGCGGACGGCAACCTGACAGCGGACGGCAACCTGACAGCGGACGGCAACCTGACAGCGGACGTCGTGCCCGGGAACAACCTGACAGCGGACGTCGTGCCCGGGAACAACCTGACAGCGGACGGCAACCTGACAGCGGACGGCAACCTGACAGCGGACGGCAACCTGACAGCGGACGGCAACCTGACAGCGGACGGCAACCTGACAGCGGACGGCAACCTGACAGCGGACGTCGTGCCCGGGAACAACCTGACAGCGGACGGCAACCTGACAGCGGACGGCAACCTGACAGCGGACGGCAACCTGACAGCGGACGGCAACCTGACAGCGGACGGCAACCTGACAGCGGACGGCAACCTGACAGCGGACGTCGTGCCCGGGAGCAACCTGACAGCGGACGGCAACCTGACAGCGGACGTCGTGCCCGGGAGCAACCTGACAGCGGACGGCAACCTGACAGCGGACGGCAACCTGACAGCGGACGGCAACCTGACAGCGGACGGCAACCTGACAGCGGACGGCAACCTGACAGCGGACGGCAACCTGACAGCGGACGGCAACCTGACAGCGGACGGCAACCTGACAGCGGACGTCGTGCCCGGGAACAACCTGACAGCGGACGTCGTGCCCGGGAACAACCTGACAGCGGACGGCAACCTGACAGCGGACGGCAACCTGACAGCGGACGGCAACCTGACAGCGGACGGCAACCTGACAGCGGACGGCAACCTGACAGCGGACGGCAACCTGACAGCGGACGGCAACCTGACAGCGGACGGCAACCTGACAGCGGACGTCGTGCCCGGGAACAACCTGACAGCGGACGGCAACCTGACAGCGGACGGCAACCTGACAGCGGACGGCAACCTGACAGCGGACGGCAACCTGACAGCGGACGGCAACCTGACAGCGGACGGCAACCTGACAGCGGACGGCAACCTGACAGCGGACGTCGTGCCCGGGAGCAACCTGACAGCGGACGGCAACCTGACAGCGGACGTCGTGCCCGGGAGCAACCTGACAGCGGACGGCAACCTGACAGCGGACGGCAACCTGACAGCGGACGTCGTGCCCGGGAGCAACCTGACAGCGGACGGCAACCTGACAGCGGACGGCAACCTGACAGCGGACGGCAACCTGACAGCGGACGGCAACCTGACAGCGGACGGCAACCTGACAGCGGACGGCAACCTGACAGCGGACGTCGTGCCCGGGAGCAACCTGACAGCGGACGGCAACCTGACAGCGGACGTCGTGCCCGGGAGCAACCTGACAGCGGACGGCAACCTGACAGCGGACGGCAACCTGACAGCGGACGGCAACCTGACAGCGGACGTCGTGCCCGGGAACAACCTGACAGCGGACGGCAACCTGACAGCGGACGTCGTGCCCGGGAGCAACCTGACAGCGGACGGCAACCTGACAGCGGACGGCAACCTGACAGCGGACGGCAACCTGACAGCGGACGGCAACCTGACAGCGGACGGCAACCTGACAGCGGACGGCAACCTGACAGCGGACGGCAACCTGACAGCGGACGGCAACCTGACAGCGGACGGCAACCTGACAGCGGACGGCAACCTGACAGCGGACGGCAACCTGACAGCGGACGGCAACCTGACAGCGGACGTCGTGCCCGGGAACAACCTGACAGCGGACGGCAACCTGACAGCGGACGGCAACCTGACAGCGGACGGCAACCTGACAGCGGACGGCAACCTGACAGCGGACGGCAACCTCACAGCGGATGTTGTGCCCGGGAGCAACCTGACAGCGGACGGCAACCTGACAGCGGACGGCAACCTGACAGCGGACGGCAACCTGACAGCGGACGGCAACCTGACAGCGGACGGCAACCTGACAGCGGACGGCAACCTGACAGCGGACGGCAACCTGACAGCGGACGGCAACCTGACAGCGGACGGCAACCTGACAGCGGACGGCGTGCCCGGGAACAACCTGACAGCGGACGGCAACCTGACAGCGGACGTCGTGCCCGGGAACAACCTGACAGCGGACGTCGTGCCCGGGAACAACCTGACAG
Organism: Argentina silus; assembly: GCF_951799395.1. Taxonomy (NCBI): domain Eukaryota; kingdom Metazoa; phylum Chordata; class Actinopteri; order Argentiniformes; family Argentinidae; genus Argentina; species Argentina silus. The sequence continues at coordinate 48,319,823 of NC_139654.1, forward strand.
CGGACGTCGTGCCCGGGAGCAACCTGACAGCGGACGGCAACCTGACAGCGGACATCGTGCCCGGGAACAACCTGACAGCGGACGGCAACCTGACAGCGGACGGCAACCTGACAGCGGACGGCAACCTCACAGCGGATGTTGTGCCCGGGAGCAACCTGACAGCGGACGGCAACCTGACAGCGGACGTCGTGCCCGGGAACAACCTGACAGCGGACGGCAACCTGACAGCGGACGTCGTGCCCGGGAGCAACCTGACAGCGGACGTCGTGCCCGGGAGCAACCTGACAGCGGACGTCGTGCCCGGGAGCAACCTGACAGCGGACGGCAACCTGACAGCGGACGGCAACCTGACAGCGGACGGCAACCTGACAGCGGACGGCAACCTGACAGCGGACGTCGTGCCCGGGAACAACCTGACAGCGGACGGCAACCTGACAGCGGACGTCGTGCCCGGGAGCAACCTGACAGCGGACGGCAACCTGACAGCGGACGGCAACCTGACAGCGGACGGCAACCTGACAGCGGACGGCAACCTGACAGCGGACGGCAACCTGACAGCGGACGGCAACCTGACAGCGGACGGCAACCTGACAGCGGACGGCAACCTGACAGCGGACGGCAACCTGACAGCGGACGTCGTGCCCGGGAGCAACCTGACAGCGGACGGCAACCTGACAGCGGACGGCAACCTGACAGCGGACGGCAACCTCACAGCGGACGTCGTGCCCGGGAACAACCTGACAGCGGACGGCAACCTGACAGCGGACGGCAACCTGACAGCGGACGGCAACCTGACAGCGGACGGCAACCTGACAGCGGATGGCAACCTCACAGCGGATGTTGTGCCCGGGAGCAACCTGACAGCGGACGGCAACCTGACAGCGGACGGCAACCTGACAGCGGACGGCAACCTGACAGCGGACGGCAACCTGACAGCGGACGGCAACCTGACAGCGGACGTCGTGCCCGGGAGCAACCTGACAGCGGACGACAACGTGACAGCGCAGGTCGTGTCCGGGAGCGACCTGACAGCGGACGACAACGTGACAGCGCAGGTCGTGTCCGCGAGCGACCTGACAATGTACGGCGTGCCTGAAGGTGTCTTTGAGGGTGAGGCCACCTCTACTGAAACGGCTGTCGTGGGTAAGGCCTGTTTTTAACATCTACTTAAGTGAATTTGAAGTCTTATTCCTAGTGAACATTTTACAGAATTAATTTGCATTTGTCTTGACTACTGACCACTGATATCTTTCTCTTTTAGATTCAAATGTTGCCACTTGGAAGTGAGATCTCAAAAGTGCATCTGGTGTTTATTCACTGTGAATAAAATATTTTACTCAACTCATTGAGCCTTTGGATTTTTGAAGGTGCCTCCACTCAGGCAGTTTACACTAGGAACTCTGTTCAGTATCTGGACTGTTCTTTATGGCTGGGGTTAAAGGGATTTAGTCAGATGGTCCCTTACCTTGAATGTCTATGGGCCACGAGAAAATGCAACTCATGGTTCAGTTGTTTTAAATATTATTGGCTGACTTTCACCTTACAATGGGAGGTTTAGGTCCAACCCCCATATGGTATAAACAGTCATTAGTCTTAGCTGCTGTTCTTCGAAACCAGCATACCTTTTGACTGCGTCTTCTGCATGTTGCGGAAGTAGTGTGGTAACTAGTTACAACTGGTATACCTATGCAATGTCAATGGAATTGTCATATCCGATTTTGCCAAATGTAAGTTCTAATGGCTGAACCTCACATGCCACCTGCTTTTACCAGCTGTTTTGAGCGACAACCTGTCAATGCAGAAGACTACTTCAGTCTATGCATGATTGTGGGGTAGATGCTCAAATGGGATCCTTGGATTGACCCTTACCTAACCCTTACTTGAAGTGTTTTAAAATCTCTACTTGAGTGGGGTGACATCCGTCAGGCTGTCCCACATATTCCCACTTAGCATTTCCAGTGCTTTGAGTCTGATCCTGCACAGCCCACAAACTTCTTGTGCCTATTCTGCATAATCCCACCACTCCCATTTCATCAATATCAGGTTTTTAATCCCTGTCAATAACATACCATTGTCCTTAGATTGGTAATCCTTATGAATGATATTGCAATTATGATGTCAATCATGCCACTGTTCTGACAACACTTACCAAAGAGTTCATCGCTATTACGCTGGTGAAGTGATTGCATCACGTCAAAGAATACCATCACAATATCTGAAGACAAACGTGCTAAACCTGTATAGAAATCTCAAAAGGAGAATGAAAATAAAGCTATTTAAGCAACATTGTTGTGCGTGAAAATATTTTATTTGATGTTCAAGACATGAGCTGAACACCGATTTTTAAAAATATATCTTCTAACTTGTGCAGTTTTACACACTGTCTCCATTTCTGGGATAATGGGGATACATTCAAATATATTACTGTAGGAGTACATTTAGCAGCCAAATATTATACAGATGATTGTCAGGGCTGTCATGGTGATGAGAGAACGCGTTTAAATAACCGGAGCTGACTTATCAAAGCCATTTGAATTACTGGTCAACACATTCAGTTGATTGGAGTTATTTTGATACTTTTCCTTCCGTATTGATCAGTCCTGCCTGGGCCAACGGTAACTACAGTTTAACACCATGAAAAACTGTATCAAACAAAGTGCATCATGTGAGAAATAGTCTATCGTCTTACCAACCTCTGTATGATTTTCTTTTGCTTCTAATAGAAGTTGGAGAAAGTTAGTCAACTGTACACTGTGTTGACATGGCTTTTTAAAACTATTCCGAATTAAATGGTTGTAACATATATATCAAATGGATATATATAAATAAGTGTCCACCTACCTTTTCTTTTGGATCTGCGCCGTTTCCTTTTGAACTTGCGTTTTAGTGAGCAGTCTGAAAGTCCCATCGTGCGAGTGTCGTTTCCCAAATAATAATATAAAATCCGCAGCCAGAGATTTGTGCAGTGTAGCTTGTGCGGTGTCCACACTTCCGTTACCTTTAATGTGTGTGGTTTCCACTTTATTTCTATGAAATGAAAAACTGGACGACTCAAGCGGTCTCGGACTGTCCTGTCTTTCACCGAGGCGCCATCGATGTGGTAGCGGTATAAGCTTGTACGCATACTTCTCCAAACCCCGACCTCCTTGTTTGGGTGCCACCTTCCAAATACCAAAAGTATTTATTAGCCTTTCAAAATAAAGGTATATTTGAAGCTTAATCCCTGAGGTGAGACAATGTGTCTCTAAACGATAGCCGACATAACATCAATACTTATCAATGCATTAGTCATGACATATGAAACATTGATAGTGGTAAGAGTTAAGAAATGTATGTTTAACATAATAGGCATTTGCACAAGATTTGGGCAACTTTAACAACTGAGGTATTCTTACTACCTTTGTATCTTAATGGAACATTGAATTAATTTAACCACTATGTGTTATCTGTGTAGTACTTCTATGGAGATTTGCTGTACTGTTCCAAATAGAACAAGAAACTAGAGGGGGGAGGTACAGCAGAGATGCTGGACACATTTCTTTTTTCTTTTAAAATGTTATTATTCAGGTAATTGACACTGTCTGTTATGTGTAGGACTTTTCCATTTGCTCCATGCAGTTGTCATGGTGACAATGGACAATGCATTGTCACAGAATGTGTGATAATGTCACAAACCAACATGATGACATCACATACAAAATGAAGACAAAGTAAAGACAGATTCACCAGAACCTTCAGTATTGACTCCACCTTCAGAGAAGACTGGATTTAATTTCCATAAACATGGTCAAAATCCCAATAACAGAAGATGGGGGTACTCACTCTGGTGAGTACTGAGAACTTTTACGACACGAAGAATTTGTGTTAAATAGATTCATTCTGGGTGAAAAAACATTTCATTACATTTTTTGTGACCTGAAGGATTGGACTCTGATACTCATGTTAAGTAAGTGATTTTCAATGTTTAATTCTGTCCTGTCAGATGTGTCCTTGGAAACCGTTCAGGACGGGTCGAACATTGGGTTGGACATTGCGGCCTATGAGCTTTTCTGCGATTGGCTCCAACATTCACGTGACCTCCTGCCTAATGGGCAGATTATCCACTATCATGGACCAGACTGCCAATGCCCGGATCAACGTCACCTGGGTGGCCGTCTCCCAGCGTTAAATTACCAGGCGCACTATACCCAGATGCAAAGTCCCCATGTGGGCCATGACCAGGTGGAGGGCCACCAGGTGATCCGTCAACAGGTGCAGATTGAGTGGATGCAGGGACCTGATATACCCTACCCACCATCTAGAGTCTAGATTCTAGACTGATGTGGTTCCAGGACGGGTCCTTTTGGATCGCGGACCCTGAGGAGTTTATCGACCCAGAGCTGGGCCTCATAGTAATCCCAGAGTGGCGGGTACACCAGGGCGAGCTACCCTACCTCTACCCACAGATGCTGTGGTACCAGCAGGGTTGCCTGTACCCGGTCGATCCTATGGTCGTTGTGAACCCTCCCAGGGAAATGGAACCCATGGCAGAAGAATCAGAGGAGTCAGAGGACTCTGATAATGATAATGATAATGATAATGATGATAATGATGATGATGGTGATGATGATGATGACGATGAGGAGGATGGTGCTGAAGAGGTCATCGAGGCCCCCCTTGTTCCGCAGGCCATTGGAGAGGGCCTGTAAAAGAAGCAGGGACTTCATCTATATTAGCGAGAGCGAGAGCGAGGATGGCGGTGCTTCTAAGCGCCAGAGACGGTCAGATGACACTGACTCTGAGGAGGAGTGGTCCCCCAGCTCAAGGCCTGGCACCTCAGGAGTGTCGAGGAAGAGGAGCAGGGACGACGATGATGACGGCGACAACAAACGCACTAAGAGGCAGCGTCCTCTGTGAGAAACAGACTGTTGTAACTCTATTAATATACATAGATAAAATCTCTTACCAAACAATAGAGGGTAAAAAAAACACTGTGTGGCTTTATAGTTCATTGTTAGGTAATTGAACTACAGAGGAAAGATTTGGTGGAGACATAAAGCCCAGGTTTGTTTTAATATGTCAATGTTTACCATAACCTATATGGTTCAGTTGTGACAGTAACAGTGGAATATGCATCAGCTATAATCATGTGACAACATGTGTTGCAAACCAACCAACATCATGAAATCTTAGGCCCCAGCCACACTAGTCGTATAAGGATGAAGTCTCGGTCTGATTTGATTCGGCCGTCATATTTAAAAACTAAACACTCTGAGCCAAACAACACTTGTCATCTCTGTTGTCTGTCAACGGATGACTCCCATGGAGAAACCATTGGCTCAATCCGTAAGTAAGGTGAGATGTTGCATGTATGGTCAGAGGTCAATCTTTGGATGAACTTTCATGACAAAATAAAAATGTTAAAGACAACACAAAAGCACCTTCTTAAAAGAGCATACATTTCAGTGTGTTGAAGACAACGTTATCACTTTTGTAAAAAATTATTTGAAGAGCTTCAAGAGACTGTTGAGTCCAGCTCTCCCAGAATGCTTTCAGAGCGAATTGTTGTTGACATATTGGAGAAATGTAAAAGCTATATACAGTATCTTTTTATTGAAGCCCTGGATATGTAGTTTCATACTAGCATGTTAAAATGAGCAATATCTGCATTTTTAGGTTCAGAGTTTGTTGTGTGCCAAAGTGCGAATGTGTATTTCAGGGAATCGCTAAACAAGGACACCCCATACTTTTCAACAAGATCTGCACAGAGCTCTACATCACAGAGGGAGATGCAGAGGTCAACACTGAACATTAGGTGAGGAAGATTAAGGCAGTATCCAAAAGACCATACTGTATAGTGAGGGGTTAGTATACTGTATAGTGTGTGTGTGTGTGTGTGTGTGTGTGTGTGTGTGCATATGTGTGTGTGTGTGTGTCAAGTCTACAGTTTCAGCCATGATTGTTAGTTTGCTTGTATTCCAAGCAGAGGATGACATTTGCCTTTTTAACACAAGTTTAATCCACACCCATAGAAAGTAACTTTCAAGGAGATAACAGAGGTTTGTCTATGGACCTACGTGTGTAGAATATAAAACCTCCCTTTCCCCATTTATGCTGGCATGGGGTCATGAACTTTAACCTCAAATTGTCACAAAATCATTTCATGAAGTCTGAACTTGAGTAATACGAACCTCTGGTAGAAATCTTAACAAAACTATATACCATACTAATACACATGTTAATACTTTTATATACATATAATATGTATATAGGAAGGAAAGATTTGTATGTCAGTGCTTTTGCTGCGAAACATGGGACACTATGCTTGAAAGGGTACCTGTCACGCCTTCCACTTCCACCTAGCCTGTGTCAGTGGTGGACTCAATTTCCTAACCCTGGTCCTTTTTATAAAACTTCAGAAGTCTTTAATTCCTTGGAACAGGCAAGGAAGTGATGATGAACAAGAGGTGACGTCACTCCATGTCCTGAAGCTCCGTGCCCAAAGAGACCTCTGTGTGGAGAAAAGAATAAAATAAATATGTCACAGGACTATTATACCCTAATCAGAGTACAGTGCTGAACCAAGACATCAAACTCAAACTCTGTGGTGCATAACGACGACTCTGACATATAGCCACTGTAGAGACCCTGCTGTGCTGCTCAGAGGGTCAAATGGATTGGTAAATTCTGATCCACGATCAGTTTCATTTGTTTCCCAGTTCAGTTAGGCTTGAGGCTCAGAGAACTGACGAGCTGATCCTTGATCTGTATGGTAGGTGGGGGAGATGTCTCCAAAGAACAGCATGGGCTCATCTATGGCCTGATTCCAATCCATTCCCTTGCCCCTTCCACTGATTCCTACACCTTCAGTGACTGAGTACAGTATGTGAAAGCACCTTGAAGCCTGTATCCACAAAGTGTCTCAGAGTAAGAGTGCTGATCTAGGATCAGGTCCCCCACCTTTCCATATAATCTTCTTCAATCTGATCTAAAAGGTTGAACTGATCTTAGATCAGCTTCCCTACTTTAAGACGCTTTGCGAATATGAGCACTGGTGAACACTGAAGACATAGGAGCTAGGTGAAGGGACCGAAATAGAACTGGACCAATACATGACACTCACCTGGTTTGGGGCAGTTCCTCCTTGTTGTGTAAACAGCTACAATGACAACCAGAAAGGTCATTGTCGTAAAGAACACTATGCGACTGCTGGACAACCACTGAGCAACAGCACAAGGACCTGGGCAATGAGACAAACAGTGATTAAACACAATCTACTCTCATAGTGAAATGGTTAACATCCTTCAGATTGATCTCAATGTTGTACCATCAAACAGCCACTAGAGTGCACTGAAGATCAATATGTTTCTGTCAAACACTTAAAGCATTAGCTGAGAAAAACATCCAACAAACTCTTACCTGGAGTTACTGTACCTGCAGGAGTAGTATATGGCATTACAGTTGTCCTATATGAAAAACATATCCAAAATGTACATTTATTTCAGAAACGGTACACTTGTCCTGTACAGTGTATGTGTTGAGGTGACAGATGTATCTACTTATCAGTGAACAGGGAGATATTTACCTTTCCAATCTAAGAGTGTGAATTTTTGAACTTGATAGTTAAGGGTTAGGGTTCACTTCTCCGTTATCGGTCAGCTGACACCTCCACTTCCAGTTGTTGTCCTCCCTAGTGATAGATTTAGCATTAACAATCAATGCAATGAATAGCTAGGTGTATTCGAGATCACTAGGTTGAAATAGAGAGACTCACTGTTTAGAACAGACAGATCAACGTCTGCTCTTGAATGTCTTGGGTCATCCTCTGGGTATTGTCGACAGATGTAGCGTCCAACATCCTCAGCTCTGACATGATCAACATGCAGAGAGCAGTCAGAGCCCACACTCAGTCTCTCTGCTCTGTCTGAGTTGTCACCTCCGATAATCACCCTGGTGACCTCTTCAATACCACTCCTGAATTCATCTCTGTAATAGGTCCATGTAGTTAAGGAGCAGTCTCCTTCACGAACCACGTTCTTACACAGCACTCTGACATCTTTACCCATTCTAGAGAACTGAACAGTGTACTGTCCTTTGACCCCTGTGAAAAGGAAATACAAGTAAAGTGGTAAATATATTTATAAATGTTTTGTCACACGTCACACTGACATCATCACCCATTCTGTGGTACAGAGAGGGAGAAACCCTACTGACACCTGGATAAACAGAATTAGGTGTCTTAGACAACATATTATTTGGCCACAGCCTGTCAACCATAACATTATATGCTCATATGTTCAAGATTGTGAACTCACAGTGATCTCTAACAACACAGGTACTAGTGTACAATGAAGTTGTCTCTCTTTAACACACAAACATGTCAGTCAGTATTTGAGAATGAGTTGAAAGTATGCTCCAAGCTCCAGTTCTAAATAAGATACAGTTCCAGACAAGAGAAGAGCAGTGGTGATCGGTATCTCCATCAGAAGACCTCCCCACCTTACACTAAGCTCTGCATCCACTGACATATACAGCAATGAAGACAAGCCAGGCAATACAATAAAGTACAATACAATACAATACAATACAATACAATAAAGTACAATACAATACAATACAGTACAACACACCATTATGTACACAAGTGTGCAAGGTGCAGTAAGATGTAAAGGCGACAGTTCACAGGTTGTCATGATGAAACCTAAACACAGTGTTGGTTGTCTCCTGCTTCATGACTAGCTGCTCTCTTATCCTGTCATAGTCAGTCTCACCTGTGTTGATAAAGTTTAGCATCACCAGCAGTCCTACGAGGGAAGTCTGAAGGACCCCAGTCATTGTCCTGTCACTCTGTCACTCTGGCCTCTGTTCTGTAGCAATTTCCTCCTGCTCTAAGTGTGTTGTGTAGTTTGTACCAGAGTGTTTTGTCAGGACTAAAATGCCCCTCTGTTGGGTACTAGTCTTACTGAAATGCCACTTCCTTGATGTGCTCATCTCATCTGCTCTGTGGTTATGCCATAATGACATGAGAGGGTGATAACAGTAGAAGCACACCAAGCCCCTCTATTAGACCTCTACATGTTGACGGATTTAGAATCGAACGTGATGAAATTCTTATTTTTTATGAACTGGGAAATCACAGTATAAGCTACTGCTCAGTTGTGAATTATGTATGTATATGAGACCAGCTGGTGATTTGGTTTCTAATTGATTTTAGTTTTGACAAAACCGGTATCTTCACGACCTAGAAATGCTAAATTATCACAATTAGTAGTTTTAATCAACTCTGCACTTTACAATGTACATTTAATTATTTTGTTATTTTGTGTGTGTTGTTGTGTTGTATTGGAAGCCATAGAAGCTGAATATGTATTTATTTTTTTTACACTGAAAAATGTACAATGAAGCATTTGAACTTGAACTTATTTGGTTATTCAAAACCAAATCCAACCAATGGTTATTCATGGAGTGTGTGTGTGTGTGTGTGTGTGTGTGTGTGTGTGTGTGTGTGTGTGTGTGTGTGTGTGTGTGTGTGTGTGTGTGTGTGTGTGTGTGTGTGTGTGTGTGTGTGTGTGTGTGTGTGTGTGTGTGTGTGTGTGTGTGTGTGTGTGTGAAAACAAATGTTGCACAATATGCCGAATGAGGAAGGAGTTTTTATTTTATTTTCAATCATACCATTTCATTTCAATGCAGCATTTGTTACAGTCCGCTGAATTTCCTGCAAATCTCTAAAAAGTGTATCGGAACGGAAAATACACTTGCAATAATACACATATTTTCCATCAATGTTTAAACACAACTCATTGCAACACAATTAGGTCATTAATAAATGCAATTTTGGTCCGGAAAAAGTGCTTCTAAAATGCTGTGTCCTACTCGGTTTGCATATAGAAATGTTGTTAATTCCAGGGGTGTTCTAGGGGACTGGACTCAATTTCCTAATCCTGCTCCTTTTATAAAGCTACAAAAGTTTTGAATTTCTGAGAACAGTCAAGGAAGTGATGATGAAGAACAGGAGACTCCAACTCCTGAAGCTCTGTGCCTGAAGACCTCTGTGTAGAGAAAATGATATACATGTAAGGAAATATGTTACAGCACAATTATACACTAATCACACTACAGTGCTGAACCAAGAGAATAAACTCTAACTCTGTGGTGCATAACGACCACTCTGACATGGAGCCCCTGTAGAGACCCTGCTGTGCTGCTCAGAGGGTCAAATAGTTTGAAAAGCTCTGGTCCAGGATCAGTTTAATTTGTTCCCCAGTTCATTCAGAGTCACGCGGGTTACAAAGTGCTTTGGCTCAATGGTTCAACAGATGTTGCCGCAGGTAGCAGCAAAATTCCATGGTCGAAAAGCCTTTCTTCACGTCCTGGCTTTAAGGATCCGGTGGGAAGGGCTACCTGGCCAACATGAGCATAGGATGAGGTGGCTGAGTGGTTAAGGCGATGGACTGCTAATCCATTGTCCTCTGCACGTGTTGGTGCGATTCCCATCCTTGATACACAGCCTTGCTTCTTTTTCCACTTGGACGACCGTGGGCGTGGAAACAGAGGAGGTGGAGAAACAATGCAAAGCATGCAGCACATCCTTCGGAGACCACATTCAGACGGGACATCGTCCAACAGCTTCTTTGAGCACAGAGACAGCTTCAACATAGAAGGCAGAGGCGGGGTTCGAACCGAGGCTTTCAGCGAGACTGCAGTGTCGGTCCAGTGCCTTTGGATACGCAGGCATGGGCCCCTGGGGAAAAGGACACATAATTTGTATTGGCCGGGAATCGAACCCAGATCAACTGCTTGGTAGGCAGCTATGCTCACCACTATACCACCAATGCATTCATGAGACCAGATGGGACCGCAACAATGATATGACCACTCACAACCACCACATTCACATGCCCTCCAGGACTCACCATTTCAACATTTTACGGGGTCTTTGTTGTCACTTTTATTCTATGGGCTGGATTACTCAGTAAAAAAGAGAGGGGGGGCAAGAAAAGTCTTACAACAATGAACACACAAAATCAGAATCAGAACCATAATCAGAATCTGATTTATTTTATTTGGCCAAGTATATTTGCACATACAGGAAATTGACTTGGTGAGGTTGGTGCATGGACATAGAAAACACAAATATTGACAAGAAATTTACAAAATAGCATTAGCAAGTATTAACAAAATAGTAATAACTAATTTACAAATTTACAAAAAAGAGCAGCAGAACAATACATCTCGTAGGCTGTGTGAGACTAAATGTCAATGAGGCTAGAGGCTGTGAAATGGTTGTGGGGCATGTACACTATAAATTAAAATAATTTTAAATAATTATGAATTACTCTGTCAGTGCATTGTTTGCGTGACAGGGTGGGGGGGGGGTCAGTGAGAGGCAGGGGGCTTGGTTGCGAGCCCCACTGCCATTGGGACGAGACTGTTCACGTGGCGTGAGGTTTTAGTCTTGATTGACCGGAACCTTTTGCCGGATGGAAGTCTCTGGAAGAGGTTGTGACCAGGATGAGAAGTGGAAGTAAACTCCCTGCTTTTTGCAGACAGGGTGGACACGTCCCCCAATCTGAGGCTCCATTGCGGGGGAGAGGCATCCATTAGTAGGTACCTCGTTGGTCTAGGGGTATTATTCTCGCTTTGGGTGTGAGAGGGGGGACCACTCCATCCAAGCGCCTTGCCTCACCGCATCAGTGGATTGGTCGCCTTACTGGCGTTGCATACGCGAATGAAGTAGTCCTCTCTTTATGCGGACACTTCCCACAACCTGATGCTCCATTGCGGTGGAGGGGCAGGGAGTTGTCAGACGGCTCGTTGCTCTAGTGGTATGATTCTCGCTTTGGGTGTGAGAGGACCTGGGTTAAAATCCTGGACGAGCCGTTTGACAAAACCTTTCACCAGCTGGGTCCACCACATGGAAGCGCTTTGGCTCAATGGTTCAACAGATGTTGCACCAGGTAGCAGCAAAATGGTCCAAAACCCTTTCTTTACGTCCTGGCTTTAAGGATCCGGTGGGAAGGGCTACCTGGCCAACATGAGCGGTTAAGGCGATAGACTGCTAATCCATTGTGTTCTGCACGCGTGGGGTCGAATCCCATCCTTGTCGCACAGCCTTGCTTCTTCTTCTGCTTGGACGACCGTGGGCATGGAAACAGCGGAGGTGGAGAAACAATGCAAAGCATGCGGAACTTCCTTCGAGGACCACATTCAGACGGGACATCGTCCAACAGCTTCTTTGAGCACAGAGATTGCTTCAACATCGAAGGCAGAGGCGAGGTTCGAACAAACGCTTTTATTGAGACTGCAGTGTTCGTCCAGCGCCTTTGGATACGCAGGCATGGGCCCCTCGGGAAAAGGACACCTAATTTGCATTGGCCAGGAATCAAACCCAGGTCAACTGCTTAGAAGGCAGCTATGCTCACCACTATACCACCAATGCACTTGTGAGACCAGGCGGGACCGCAACAATGATATGACCATTCACAACCACCACATTCACATGCCCTCCTGGACTCACCATTTGAACATTTTGCAAGGTCTATGTTGTCACTTTTATTTCATGGGCTGGATTAATAAAAAAGGGAGGGGGGGGGCGAGAAAAGTCTTACAATGCACACACAAAATCAGAATCAGAATCAGAATCAGAATTATTTTATTTGGCCAAGTATATTTGCACATACAGGAAATTGACTTGGTGAGGTTGGTGCATGGACATAAAAATATTGACAAGAAATAGCAAATATTGACAAGAAATGTACAAAATAGCAAAGTATTAACAAAATAGCAGTAACACATTTACAAATTTACAAAAAAGAGCAGCAGAACAATATATCTCGTAGGCTGCATGAGACTAAATGTCAATGAGGCTAGAGGCTGTGAAATGGTTGCGGGGCATGTACACTATAAATTAAAATAATTTTAAATAATTATAAATTACACTGTCAGTGCATTGTTTGTGTGAAAGGGTAGGGGGGGGACTGTTCAGGTGGCGTGAGGTTTTAGTCTTGATTGACCGGAACCTTTTGCCGGATGGAAGTCTCTGGAAAACCCTAAATTAAATAGATGGATGGATGGATGGATGGGTGGATGGATGGATGGATGGATGGGTAGATAGACAGACAGACAGACAGACAGACAGACAGACAGACAGACAGACAGACAGACAGACAGACAGACAGACAGACAGACAGACAGATAGATAGATAGAGTTTGTGGATACAGGTGAAAGTTGGATTGTCAAGATTGAAAGATGAAAGGAGTAGTACCCAAAAACGGTTGTATGAGTCGCCACATGTGTACATTCAGTTCAAAAATAGTTTTTTTTCTTTCCTTTTTCTTTTTTTCTTTTACAAAAGTGTTTTGACAGTTTGTTTTGATTCTCTGACGGTGATGGTTATGCATCACCATCTAGTGGCGAAAAGTAGGCATTTCTTCACGAGAGTCTCCTTCCCTCTTCCCTCTGCCCACATCTGGTTAACCTGCAGACCAACTTCTGATTACTTCCCTGATGACTGTATTCACATGGTGACGGAACTCAGAGGGTTTAGTGACTCACAGAAAGAGGAGTTCTAGCCACCTAGCCGACAGAGTCATCGCCCATGTGAAGTCATGTGGTAGTCTGTACATCACGTGTCAGATATCTTCAATTTGTTCAACTCGGGCCTCTGGGATGCAGGGATGAAGGAGCTCTCTTTAAGACTAGGGACCAAACAGTGCAGACTGGAGAGATTGACCCTGACAGGTTGTGGAGTGACAAAGACAGGCTGTGAATATCTTGCTCAAGCTCTTAACAAAAACCTCCATCTGAAAGAGCTGGATCTAAGCTCGAATGAACTAGAAGATTCCTTAAATGGAGTGTGCTTAATTGCTCATGGACTGGGATATCTCCAGGAAAGACTAAATACTCTAAAATAAGTCAACCTTTCATCGGAAAGTAATCACTTATGCTAACCACTGAGATTCAAGGTCGGGGACGAGTCCTGTGCTACTCTGGCTAGATCTCTGATAAAGTTTAGCAGTTGTGACTTGTGCACTGAACTGGATTTAAGCATTAATAACCAACGAGACCAAGGTGTCAATCAACTCATTGGTACACTGATGCAAGTTGACCGAGCAAGTGTGGCGTGAGTATTAAATTCACCCTGTAATTGAGTGTTTCACATATAAAATGAAGTTAAAGCTTCCAGTTTGGATATTTGAGCTTTAAAATAGTGCCCAATGGCCATGATATATCGGTAGCAATCAAGGAATGATATCACGCGATAAAAAACATTCAGTGAAGAGCACTGTTTTGGTTCACACAAAGAGCTTTATAAAATCTGGTGTGAAGGTTGAGTACTGGCGTTGTTTGTTTACAAGGATATGCACATTATGCCGCTATATATGTACATATTCAAATTCTCAGTAATATATTCATGTTGCATGGATTTGGTTTCTGCTCTGTAATGTGTAAACATAAGAGGAAAACAAATAATGTCTCCCCTTTTATTCTAGTCTTGCAAACTGTGGAATCACTGAGGAAGGCTGTGCTGCTCTGGCTTCTACACTAAATGCAAACCTCTCTATCTCGGAATGCCTGAGAGAGCTAGATCTGAGCGGGAATCACCTAACAGACTCAGGAGTCAACCAGCTCGCTGCAGCACTGAAGAATCCATCCTGTCTAATAGATACACTCAGGTGAAAACTAGAACCAGTACTCCCATATCAGAAAAAATGTGTACTGTATAACTTTACATGCAACATTGTATTAAAATGCTTTTCATGGGCAATTTGCGTCAAGGGGAATGGTCTTTATTCAATTTGAACATCCAATGACCGTGTGTATTATTTACAGTTAGTCATTAACGAATGCAATTTTGATCCGGAAAAAGCTCTTTCCAAAATGCCATGTCCTACTCGGTTTGCATATAAAAATTGTATTACTACCAGGAGTGTTCAAGAAGACTTTCCTAAGCCTGCTCCTTTTATAAAGCTACAGAAGTTTTAAATTTCTTACAACAGGCAAGGAAGTGATGATGAAGAAGAGGTGACGTCAGTTATTATTGTTTTGAATAATAACTGTTTATTTGCTTTCTACTTTATTTCATTTAGGTCTGTAAGAGTCAAATAACACGTGGGGAGAGTACAGTGTACAGTCTCCCATTCCAGTTTTAACACTAAATACATGCAGTAATGAAAACTACAAACCCTTCACCCCTCTCTCCCAAACATATTTACTTTATTACACTATCAAACACAATGTTGACTTGCATTACAACCCACAGTGTTCAACATTTAAACTCCTTTCCAGTTTTGAAATCACGTTGTTCAACAACAATATTCACATTTCTTTGAGAAAATCGACTGCCATTGCCATGCTGTAGTTATAGTTTTCTCAAAACCATTGTTAAAATCACACTAAAATAAACATCATATTGAAGTGTTGTAAAGTATTCTGAATTTGTTCGGCTCAGCACTATTTGCTGAATCAAATTGGTGCCTTAATATTACCAGAAACATAAAGACCTGTTAACCCCACACAGTTAATGACAACAGAGCTTTTATATTGTTTTGAATTATAACTGTTTATTTCAATGTAGCATTTGTTATAGTCCACTGAATTTTCTGCAAATCTCTAAAAAGCGTATAGGAAAGGAAAAGACACTCGCAATAATACACATATTTTCCATCGATGTTTAAACACAACTCACTGCAAAACAATTGGGTCATTAACAAATGCTATTTTGGTCCAGAAAAAGCTCTTTCTAAAATGCTGTTTTTCGATATATAAATGTTGTTACTACCAGGGGTGTTCAAAGGGACTGAACTCAATTTCCTAACCCTGCTCCTTTTATAAAGCTACAAACGTTTTTGAGTCCAGTTTCTTCGAACAGGCAAAGAAGTGATGATGAAGAAGAGGTGACGTCATCCAACTCCTGAAGCTCTGTGCCTGAGGAAACCTATATGTTACAGGACTATTATACCCTAATCACACTACGGTGCTGAACCAAGACATCAAACTCTGTGGTGCATAACGACCACTCTAACATGTAACCACTCTAGAGACCCTGCTGTGCTGTTCAGAGGGTCAAATGGATCGCTAAGCTCTGGACTGGCGATGGACTGCTAATCCATTGTGCTCTGCACGTGTGGGTTCGAATTCCATCCTCGTCGCGCAGCATTGCTTCTTTTTCCGCTTGGACGACTGCGGGCGTGGAAACAGAGAGGATCGCGGTGGAGAAACAATGCAAAGCATGCGGCACTTACTTTGGAGACCACGTTCAGACGGGACATCGTCCAACAGCTTCTTTGAGCACAGAGACAGCTTCAACATTAGGCGGGGTTTGAACCGACGCTTTCAACGACACTGCAGTGTCAGTCCAGGGCCTTTTGATAATTAGGCAAGGGCCCCTCGGGAAAAGATCACCTAACTTGCATTTGTCTGGAATCGAACCCAGGACAACTGCTTGGAAGGCAGCTATGCTCACCACTATACCACCAATGCATTCATGAGACCAGTCAGGACCGCAACAATATGACCATTCACGACCACCACTTTCATATGCCCTCCAGGACTCACCATTTCAACATTTGGCAGGGTCTTTGTTGTCACCTTTTTTTCATGGGCTGGATTACTCAGTAAAAAAGGGAGGGGGGGGGCGAGAAAAATCTTACAACAATGCACACACAGTGGAAGTAAACTCCCTGTTTTTGCCGACAGGGCGAACACGTCCCCCAACCTGAGGCTCCAGTGTGGGGGAGGGGCATCCGTTAGTAGGTGGCTCGTTGGTCTAGGGCAGGGGTATTCAACTAAAATTCAAATAGGTCCAGTTAGAGAAAATTTCCTCAAGCAAAGGTCCAGAACATCATAATGTCTAACTTGCGTTATGATATAGTGTGATATATATTGAAGTAGCCTAGTAGTTGTATCAACGTATGCATGTAATCAACAACTGACTGTCAAATCAAATAAAGAAAGAACAATTCAAAAACATTTAGACAATATTTATTGACACTTAACATTTAATTATACAAATATATAATACTGTAGATATGTATTATTTTCTTCTCTCTTTAAGGAAAAGAAGGGCTGCATTTAAAAATAAAATAGTGAAAATAAATAAAATAGCTTTTTAAAAATTGTGCATCTTAAAATAAAGTACTTAATTTTTGAAAAATAAAATAAAGTGTAGCAGCAGCTTGAGTATCCCTTTTTCTTTGTTAATGTTTCACATCTTAACAGTCTCAACCAATATTACAACAGATAGATCTCAACACATCTTAACAATTGAACAGTTTTAGTTTCTCTTTAGTTTTAGTTTCTCTTTGTTCAGTGAGAGAATTGAGCTCTAACTTGTCCTGCCAGGATTTTAAATCTGGGCTGGAATGGTGTCAGGGCCATTCTCATACACATGTGCAGGTGCTCATTGATACTTTAATTATGTTCATTGTGGAGAAAGCTGCCTCGCAGCTGTATGTGGAGCCAAACATGGTCAAGATGTACAGGGCTACTTTCCTCAGACCTGGGAAAGCTGTCTCAGAGGCCATTTGGAGCCAGAAAGTGGCGGGGTCAGTTCTTCCAAACTGCTCTTTCAGGGCCACATCTGCTTGGAGATCAATCAGTTGCATCTGGAGAGGCCCAGCATTTGCCCACTTGAAGTGCTGTGTGACTTCCTTTGAGAACCCACTGAATAACTATTGTTATTGCTATTGTTGTTGCTCATACTCATTCTTATTAGTGGGCTTGCTTCAGCACGTCCAACTGTTGTTATTGCTCATATTTATTATTATTATGTGGGCTTGCTTCAGCAAGTCCAACTATTGTTCTTCGACATACTTATTATAATTATTACAATACTTCCACCTGCTACTCCAACAACTTTTCAGCTATTCACACCAATCACGTGCTGAGAGATCACTCTCGCGTTGCTATGACTTTTGGTTTTGATACCTAGTAAAAATTAGTGACTAGTTAATAATGCAGTGTTACTTTCTAAAATGTGAAAGGGCCATGGGCTACAGAGGAAAGAAGATCCCAAAGGCATTGGGAAACACAATTGCGTTTACACCATCACTTGAACCATCCTGCAATTGCATCTCAACAAGTCATTTTTTCTGAATGTCAGGTTTCCAATGGTGGGCTGACATCTTGTACAGAAAGAGGAATATTGTTGTCTCTGCGCTGTGAGAAGGGTCTGAACCTGTGCAGGGTTCTGCACCACCTGGTCCATAGTAAAGACAAAAGTCTTTTCAAGCTCGAGACACGGACCGGAGGCTGCTTGTTAAGGAAGACTTTTGAATATGATTTCACAGAAGCCATGTTACAAAGATGCAACTTCCATTACACAAATACATGTGTAACAACACACCTTGATTTGAGAAAGCAACATTGCTTGTTTTTCTTTTGTTCTGTTTAAATATGTAGGCTCAATTTTGTAAACTGTGCGCTGTGAGCAGGGTCTTTTCAAGACCTAGACACGGACCAGAGTTTGCTTATTAAGGATGCCTCATATAGAGACTTTTGAATATCAATTCACAGAAGCCATGTTATGAGGATGCAACTTACATTACACAAATACATGCGCAAAAACACTTTGATTTGAAAAAGCAAAGGACTCCCATTGGATTTCGGGTCCTTATCCTTAACCACTCTGTCATCACAGATGCCCTTAGCCTTTCATTGTTGTTGAAATGTTTCTAAGTTACTTCTTCAAATTTGAAAGGGCCATGGGCTACACAGGAAATGAGGTCCCAAAAACATTGGGAACCACAATTGCATTTTACACCACCACTTCAACCATCATGCAATTGCATCTCAAAAAGTCATTTTTTCAGGTTTCCAAAGGTGGACCAACATGTCGTCTTTTAAGAGGGAAGTTGTTGCCCCAGCGCTGTGAGCAGAGTTCGAACCTGCGCAGAGAAACCCCATTGGATTTCAAATCCAACGCCTTAATCACTCAGCCATCACAGCTACCCTTTGCATGTCAATGTTCCGCACACTTTTGTAAATTACTTCTTGACACATGAAAAGAAGATGGCCTTGCAGGCAAAGGGTTTAAAAAGAAATGCCAAAGGTATTGGGAACAATGTTTGGTTTTTACAGCAAACGCCTTAACCATCCTGCAATTGCAGCTCAATTTTTTATTTATATAAGGTTTCCAAAGGTGGGCCGACATCTTGTACATGAAGAGGGACACAGTTGTGTCTGGGCTGAGAGCAGGGTTCAAACCTGCACAGGGAGACCCCATTGGATTAGTAATCCTACGCTTTAACCTCTTGGCCATCAAAGCTCCCTGGTGATTCTTATTGTTTTCTAAGTTAATTCTTCACATGTGAAAGGGCCATGGTCTCACAGGAAGCAATCCTAAAGGCATTGGGAAGCACATTTGTTTTTCTTCTGGAACATATTTTTCTAGTTCGATCACAGCTACCCTTAGCATTTATCGTTACTTACAGTAAGTTACTTCTTGACATGTGAAAGGGACTTACAGGAAGGGTTTGAAAGGAAATAACAAAGGATTTATGAGTAATGAGGATTCATGAGTTTATTGACTATTAAAGTGATGTTACAGGATAATTTGTATAATCTCAGTTTACAGTTCTAAACGTAGCGCTAATAAGCAGAAACGGGTCCCTGTCACATGCACTCAGTGTGGTGTGTATGCGTGTGGATTCCATGCAGCCTAATGCCATGGGCACACTATACAAAATGAAAGTGACACTTAACAGTAATGCTGCTTCTAAAGTTGACGCTGTTAAACTAGGGATTCCGTGGCTGAATGAGATAAAACTGATTCGATTCATAGATTATATTTGTACGAACTACGCATTGATTCATTCATTCAATTCAGACACAAAACAAGAGGTTTCAAAAATACAGAAATAGTCACGATATCGCGTAGCTTCTCTTTTAATGATTAATTCATAGATAGTGACAATTAAAGTAGTTTGAAAATATGTGGCTGCGCTGTTACTAATGCTTTATAAATGCAACACATGCTTATAATGTGCAAACTGAATTATGAACCCATTATAACGGAAACCCCTTTGTGTGAAGTGTCACCAAAAGAAAAGAAAACAGAGACAGTAAATACATTTGAGCTACTCTATCACTCATTTATTTGCAAATATATATTCTAAGTATCTGTAGGATCAAAGTAAAGTGGCAAAGACACAAATAAGTGTACGGTTTAGGTATGTTAACAGACCCAGGTGCGGTGCAGAGAAAGGGAGGCGGACAAGTAGTTAGCGGTACCAAACAAAAGGATCTTTACTTTGGATGAGTAGTCAAAACAGGACACAAAAATAGGGACTCAATGCTCGAAATCAAAGAGGAGATCACAGTCTCAAAACAGTACTTGTATACTCATATGATTTACGCTTACGAAGCGACCAAGAAAGGTGAAGACGAAGCGGGAGTGAAGGGAAGTGAGGGTACATATTGCATGAGTGACAATTACACACAGGTGCTGGTGATAAGTTTGTGTTTGAGGTGGCACAGTGGACGGACGGACGGAGGCAAGTAGGGGGACGCACTGGTAAGCACAACCCCCATCCGTAACAAATCAGTGAGGCTCCTGTGGTCCTGCAGATCGGGGGGGGAGGAGACATAACAAGAAGACGTGAGGTTATTTTTTAAACTTTAACTGGAATACTTATTGGATTTTACTGAAGAACTTCCCATTCTTTGCGGTGACCGATGAGGTCTGACCCTGTGGAATTTCTAAGAGAGAAAGAAAGAGAGAGAGAGCGAGAGAGAGAGAGAGGGGAGGGGGAAGTGAAAAAATAATGGTCAGAATACAATTACTTACTGTGTGTGTGTGTGTGAGTGTGTGTGTGTGTGTGTGTGTGTGTGTGTGTGTGTGTGTGTGTGTGTGTGTGTCCTCAGAAGGACTCCATGAGGAGTTGGAGGTGGTGCTCCAGGAGGCTGGAAACTACAATGACCAGAGACTCTGATTTGAAGTACCAGGGAACCTCCATCAGCCCGCCCTGAGTTAAGGCTCTGAGTTACTGCTAATTCACAGTATCCATTTAAACTGAACTATAGATTGGATGCTAAATGCTAGAGAGAAGGAACAGTAACAACATCAGAACTTGTCTGTACATTCAGCTGCACCAGCCATCTCTCAGCCTCTGATTCCATGTTGCAGGCAGGCAGGAGTGCAGAAGAGAGTACAGACGCTCCACAAACCCACGCGGTTGCTAACAGGAAACACAAGAGAGAGAGAGCAGAGAGTCACATGGACTTGCCAACAAAGTCACAGTGAAATAACTGTACTTACCACCACCAGGGGCCTCCCCACCATCACCCCAAACAGAACCAGCTCATAGATGATGTCTAACAAAAGACAAACACATTTAGAACAAAATAGCAATGATATTAAAAAGAAGGTATTAATACAGGTACAGGTAATCGATGCGAGAATTGCCTCTACAGCTCATCTAGAACGCTGCCGCCAGTCTGGTGTTCAACCTCCCCAAATTCTCCCATGTCACTCCCCTCCTCCGCACCATTCACTGGCTCCCGGTAGCAGCTCTCATCAGTTTCAAGACCCTCGACTGGCCGCCTGGCACCGCCGCCCCTTCGTGGATCCAGCAGCCGCACTACTCGGTCACGGCTTTTCATTGTCCTGGCGCCCCGCTGGTAGAATGAGCTGCTGTCATGACTGCAGAGTCACTACCAATCTTCCGCCGTAGATTGAAGACCCATCTCTTCAGGCTACATCTTAACGGTCCCTCCTACAAGTTTCTCTCCTGATAATAATAATAAAAAAATGTCCTTCTTCTAGCATTGTGACTGCCTATGGCCGCTGGTCCGAGCACTGATTACTTTATCTTATGATGACTGATGGATAGATGATTCACTTACTTAGACAAATGTATTTGTTGTCAGTCACTTTGGATAAAGGCGTCTGCTAAATGCCATATATGTAATGTAAATGTCCTCATGGATCAGTCCTCTCTAAGGACAATAATGACATTGCACCACTGAATATGTGTTGCTAGAATACGAAATAACATAGCGCAAGGCCAAAATGTACATTCCTTGGCAAAATGCATGGAGCTGGCTAGCAAGATTGCTAGTTCAAGCTAAAGGCTTAAAGCGGGCGAGCTAACTCTTAGAAACTGTCAACGGGTTACTTAGCCATCTAGCAGCTAACAATGCTATCATTGCTTCTCGCAAAAAAGTCATTGCACAAACAATGTGTTCGATATGTGTCTACTGTAAAATGTAATTAAATGCCACATACCGTTTTCGAAGTCGCTGTCGCTTCCCTCTTCACGATCTCGAACCCTGCAAAAAAAGAAGACACGAACAACAACCTGTCATAGAGACGGCAGGCCGCAGTCCACGCACTCTCGCAGTCAAACCTGAAAAACACCGAGGCATTTTTCAGTGCCTTTCGTATGCTAACTCTCAACTGAAGTTTGTTGTTATCTGGAGCGGATTGAACATTCCATAGAATGTTGCTAATGTTCTACATTGAAAGGTTGCATAGCAACACAGTTTTGAAAATAATGAGTAATAATCATACATGACACGTATCATGAACACTTTTCAAAAATGCGTTACCATGTGACATCTAGAAATAGAACATGAGCAGCATTCTATGTTTGATCCAGCGCTACGCAGCAACACACCTCTGATGATGTTGACATTGACTAGACCCAGCTGGTCTGAGCGCTAGCATTACTACGCCATTAGCATTAGCAACGAAAGGTACTGAGAAACGCCTCGGTGTTTTTCAGGTTTGCTGCGGGACTGCGTGGACTGCGGACTGCCATTTCTAAGACAGGTTGTTGTTCCTGTTTCCTTTTTGAGAGGACAGCGACTTCGAAGCAGGTATGTCACGTTCAATTACATTTTACAGTAGACACAGTCAACAAATGCATGTGTAATGGCATGACTGTTAGTCCGTCAGTAGCAACGGTGGTAGCATAGTTAGCTTTAGCTTGAACTAGCTCGCTTGCTCGTCACCTACGTGCATGTTCGACTCAAGCTGTATTGTTTTAGCAACACATATCGAGTGGTTGTCTAACTATCGTTCAGATATGGTCCAACGATCGTCACATACCCTCTCCGAAGTCGCTGCCGTCGCTTCCCTCTTCACGATCGCGGAACCAGCAAAAAAGAAAACACGGACGTAAAAACGGCAGGCAGCAGTCCAAACCTGAAAAACACTGAGGCATTTTAAGCCCGTTTTGCTCCGAAAATCACCTGGTTTGTGTCGATGTAAACATCAACTGAAGTTTGTTGTTATCTTGAGCGGATTGAACATTCCATAGAATGTTGCTAATGTTCTATATTGAAAGGTTGCATAGCAACACACAGTTTTGAAAATAATGAGTAATAATCGTACATGACACGTATCATAAAGACTTTTCAGAAATGCGTTACCATGTGACCTCTAGAAATAGAACATGAGCAGCATTCTATGGAATGGTTGATCCAGAGCTACACAGCAACTCACTTCTGTTGTTTACATTGACGGCACAGGCTGGAAGCCCAGGGGCAGCTGTTTCCTCCCCCAGTCCCAGGTGTTTGGAGCCCCTGGAAACCCAATGTGGACCACCAGTTCACTTTTTACTTTCCCTCCCACCACCAACCCGGCTTGTGTTTGCTGTCCCTCCTGTCATTTACCCAACCCCATTTGCTCCACCTGCCCCTCATCTGGCTGTCCCGAAGGTCCGCAAACGGACTGGAGAGGCCAACTCCTGCAAGTGTGGGCAGCACAGGACTGCAGTGACTGGCCACAGTCTGTACAAGGGGCATATATATTGTCCCTCATTTGAGGGTCTGACAAAGGAGCAGTGGTTGGAGAAGATGAAGAAATAGCTTATTCTTCTTCTCTTTGTAAAAAGTTATTTATTCAACCTCAGGGTTTAACTTGTTTATTTGTGTGTGAGTGTGTGGATGTGTGTGTTTTTTGTGATTATTTCAATAAAAAATGTTCTATTTTCAAATATAAATCTTTTATCTGAGTTTAATTCGATCAATTCAACACATTCCTAATAGCGAGTGATGCAGTCCACAAGAGAAACAAACAGAGTTCTGATCATTTTAGAACTGATCATTTCAGATGCATGAACAAAGTTACACACACACAAGTTGAATAGAGTAACAGACCTGTAGGCCCAGAGCACAATTATTAAACATCACTAAAACAATAGCAAGTGTACATAAACTTGTGTTTGTTATGTCACAGCTAGCAAAATATTGGCTCAAGGGATCTTGAATTTACACACTAACATGCATTAACAACACTTGGGAGACCCCATTGAAAAACGGAAAAGGCGATATTTTTTATTTTTCTTGAATCGTTTAGAATACATACTGACAAATAAACTAGTAGATAATGAAAAAAAGCCTCAATTTCTCTCTCTTTCTTTTCCCTCTTTTTCTGCCTTTTCCTCTCTTTTTTTTAATCCTTTTTCTTCTTCCCCCTTCCCCTTTTTCGCACCTTATTCCCACCCCCTCAACAAACTATTGTTCCTCAGTTTTGGCGTGAGTGGTTATGGCATTGGACTAAAACTCCAATTGGGTCTCCCTGCGTAGGTTCAAACCCTGCTCACAGCACAGAGACAACAATATCCCTCTTTCTGTACAAGATGTCGGCCCACCTTTGGAAACCTGACATTCAGAAAAAATGACTTGTTGAGATTCAATTGCAGGATGGTTCAAGTGTTGGTGTAAACGCAATTGTGTTTCCCAATGCCTTTGGGATCTCCTTTCCTCTGTAGCCCATGGCCCTTTCACATTTGAAGAAGTAACTTAGAAAGTAACACTGCATTATTAACTAATCATTCATTTCTACTAGGTATTAAAACCAAAAGTCATAGCAACCGAGATTGATCTCTCAGCACGTGATTCGTGTGAATAGCTGAAAAATTGTTGCAGGTGGAAGTATTGTAATAATAATAATAAATATGTCGAAGAACAATAGTTGGACTTGCTGAAGCAAGCCAACCTAATAATAAGTAGAGCAATAACAATTGTTGAACTTGCTGAAGCAAGTCCACTAATAAGAATAAGTATGAGCAATAACAATAGTTGGACTAACTCTAAACGATAGTTAGAGAACCACTAAATATTTGTTGCTAAAACAACACAGCACAAGTCCAAAATGCATGTAGGTGACTAGCAAGCTAGCTAGTTCAAGCTAAAGCTAAGAATGCTACCACTGCTACCACCAAAAGGACTAATGCTAATGCCACCACACAGGTACATATGTTGACTATGTGTCTACTGTAAAATGTTCAAATTAAACGTTAAAATTAAACTAATCCGCTTCGAAGTCGATGTTCTCTCAACAATCGGTTCCAAAAAAAAAAACATGAACAACAACCTGTCATAGAAACTGTCAAGTTACTCTTAATAAGAGGTTCGCACAACGACGTATTCGGAATGTATTTATTCAGCAACTCAGTACAGCAGCAGTCGGCTAGCGTGCATGAACAGAACTCCCGCTCCCGCTCCCGTACCGACGTGCGTGACGTCACTCCCCATTACTTCAAAATAAAGGCACTGCTTACTCTATTATACCATAATACCACATCTCCCTTTCTTTGAGAACAAAGGGTGGACTACCTTTGTCTCTGCAGGTCTTAAGGGGTTTATTCTGCCCTTTTGCTGGAAGACCTGTCCCTGATCTGTCCCTGTGTCAAGCATGCCAAATTGAAATAAATAACTTACACATTACCATACTGTGAACTATTACTTTAGCAGGCTGTGTTCTTCAAAACTTAAACTCTCAGGTTTCAGATAAATGTAAACAGTAAAGCAGAACAATTTCACAATCACATTTACTCTCTCTCTTTTTTTTTTTTTTTTAAAGCAAATCAATACTTCTCTGCGGCTGTCTAACCTCTCTCCCAGACCTGGTCCGCACAGTCTCTGTGGTGGGGCCCTCTCTGCCGGATGATGTTGTCACTGGTAGAGCTGGCTCTGGTGTAGGTGAATCTTCTCCCACCAGTGGCTCATCAGCGTCGACTACCCCACTGTTGGTCCGCAGTGGCACCAAGTGATGCCGGTTCCTCCTCAGTGTGCCCTGAGGCCCCTGGACGATATAAGAGCGAGGGTTGTTGTGTGTAGATAGCACTGTGCCCTGGACTCGTGCATCGGTGATCCACACATCCTCCCCAGGTACGAGTGGCTCCAGGTTTCTTGTACCGTGCCTCTTGTCGAAGGATTTTGCGTCGTTCCTCCTCTTCTCCCTTTCTTTGGCCTCCAGTGTGTTGTAGTCAGGCAAAACTGGATTCAGCAGGGTTGGAAGGGCAGGAACTGTAGTGCGGAGGCGGCGACCCATCAACAGCTCGGCCGGGCTATAGCCGTTCTGTAGAGGGGTTGCTCTGTAAGCCAGCAATGCAAGATATGGGTCTGATGCCTTTGTTAGCAGGTTTTTCACGGTTTGTACGGCGTGTTCCGCCTCCCCATTGCTCTGCGGAAACTTGGGGCTGCTCGTGATGTGCACAAAGCCATACTCTGCTGCAAAGGCTTTAAAGTGGCTACCTGAGAACTGGGGTCCATTGTCACTTTTAAAAAAATCACAAATTCCATGACGAGCAAACATGGATTTTAGGTGCAACACCACATCTGTGGACCTTGTGGGTGACAACAATGCAATTTCCACATACCTTGAGAAATAATCTACTACTAGTAGATAGGTCTTGCCTTTCAGCGTGAACAGGTCAGCTCCCAAGGTTTGCCAAGGTCTGTCTGGCATCTCCGTTGGTATCAGCGGCTCTTTGACGTTCCTTCTCTCTTGAATGCAGGTTCTACATTTCAGCACCATGTCATTCAGCTGGCTGCTGAGTCCTGGCCACCATACTGTCTGTTTGGCCCGGCCCCTGCACTTTGTCAACCCCAGGTGTCCCTCATGTAGTCTCTGCAGCACATTACCTTGTAATGCTGATGGGATGACGAGCCTCGTGCCCCGCAGCAGCAGTCCATCATGCACAGTCAGCACTGCTCTATCAGCCCAGTAATGTTTCAGCACTCCATGCAGTTGGCTTTTCTCAGGCCAGCCGTCTGTGCAGTACTCCATCAGTGCAGAGCATGTGCTGTCTGCCTTCAGGTGCTCACGTAGGCTGCTCAGATAATCTCCACTGACAGGAATGTTGCTGATGACAGAGTCTACATAGATGTTGGTGTCCTCCAGTAGGCTTGTATCTGTGTGTGCTCTTGCGGCCCTCAGAGGAGCACGAGATAAGGTGTCGGCTGTCCACAGGCTTTTGCCAGGGACATGATTGACTGTATAGTTGTACCTCATGAGTCGCATCCTAAATCTTTGGATTCTTGGTGGGAGGTCATCCAAAGCCTTCCCTCCCAGCAGACTCACCAACGGCTTATGGTCCATTTCCAGCTCGAATGGTCTTCCCAGGATGAAACAGCTGAACCTTTCACAAGCCCACGTTGCAGCCAATGCCTCCTTCTCTACTTGAGCGTAGCGCTGCTCAGTTGGCGTCATTGACCTGGACGCATAAGCCACAGGTGACCACCTGGCATCGCTCTTCTGCAGCAGGACTGCCCCCAGGCCAAAGGAAGAGGCATCAGCAGAGATTTTAAGTGCACTGTTTGGGTTGTATAGTGCGAGCACTGGTGTGGATGACAGCTCTGTTTTTAACTGATCAAAGGCGGCCTGCTGCTCTGTCCCCCAGTACCAGTGGTTCTTCTTGGAGAGCAGGTCTCTTAGCACTTTGTCTTTTTCAGCCAGGTTAGGCAAGAAGCGGCCCAGCTGATTGACCATGCCGAGAAAACTCCTGACTCCACTGACATTTTTGGGTGCATCCATCTCTTGCACAGCTCTTGTCTTCTCTGGATCTGACTTCACTCCATCTGCTGAAATCACATGACCCAGGAATCTGACTGTGTGGCGTGTGAGCTCACATTTGTCCATGTTGAGCGTAATGCCGGCCTTATGTGCCTTCTCTAGCACCGCATGTAGCCGCATATCATGCTCGTCCTGCGTCTGTCCCCAGACCAGGATGTCATCCATGTGACAGAGTACCCCCTCCAGGCCACCGGTCACTTCTGTCACCATCATTCTTTGAAAGTGCTCGGGGGGGGAAGCTATGCCGAAAGGTAGCCGGTTAAAATAGTAGCGCCCAAAAGGCGTGATGAAGGTGGTGTATTTGGCAGACTCTTTTGTCAATGGTACTTGCCAAAAGCCCATATTGGCATCTAATTTGCTGAATACTGTTGCACCAGCTAGCATGCCCAGAGTGTGCTCGACAGAAGGCAGGATAAACTTTTCTCTGCATACTGATTCATTCATCCTTGTGAAATCCACACAAATGCGAACAGTACCTGCTTTTTTCGGCACCACCACCATCCCGGCGCACCAATCAGTCGGCTCCTCAATCTTGGTGATTACGCCCATCTTCTCCATACGGTCTATCTCCTCCTTCACTTTTCCCATCAGTGGCAGAGGGACTCTGCGTGGTGCGTGGAGAGAGAAGGGCACAGCCTCTGGCTTTAATTTAATCGAGTATGGCCTCCGAACAAGACCCAAGCCGCTACACAGCTTCGGATACTGTTGTTTCACAGATTCCATGGTGATGCTGTCAACCCTGCGCACAAGCTGAAGCTGTTCTATGGCAGGCCTTCCCAACAGTGCAGTGTGCAGGTCTTTTAAGACATAAATGTCCTCTGTGGCTGTCCTTTTGCCTCTGCGCAGCGTTTCTCTGGCTACACCTAGGACGGAGAGTACATTGCCACCTGGCCCAAACAATGGGCGTGTCGACACTGCCAGGTGCTTCACATCATGCCCCCCCGTAATGTCATGGTACACCTCGGCTGGCAGGGCGGTGACATCAGCACCAGTGTCTATTTTAAAGCACACTTTTTTTTGTCTTACTTGTAGCTGCACTGTCCACTGGCTTTTTCCAGCATCCATGGCTCCCAGGAAATAACTCTCTTCTTCCTCTGTAGTGACAGCATTCAGAGAATTTGCACTGCTTCTGCACACTTTGCCATAATGTCCCTTTTTGCCACAGTTGTGACACACAGCATCTGTAGCAGGGCATTCTAATTTCCCATGTGAGGGCATTTTTCCACATCTATAGCAGGCCTTTGAACCTTGCTGTGGCCATGCATTAGGTTTGTATTTGCTTGGTGTTTGTGCTTGTGGCTGAGGCTTTGAGGGAAATTTGGGTTTTCTGTAGCTTTTAGCATGCACAGCGTCAACATTGGAGCACTTGCTAGCACCGACAGTTTCTCCTCTTAAGTCAGACTGCTGTCGTCTAACTTCTTCAGACTGCCTTGTCTTTGTTATAGCAGTTTCAAGGGTTAAGTCTCTGTCTAGCTGTAGCTTTTCTGACAATGAGACATTACTCAGCCCGACCACTAACCTGTCACGTATCAGCTCTTTCTGTAACTGTCCGTAGTTGCAATGTTCAGCTAATCCGTATAGAGCAGTGATGAAGGAATCCACCGTTTCTCCCGGCAGTTGCACACGCTGATTGAACTTGGCTCTTTCGTAGATAACGTTCTTTTTAGGCACAAAAAATGCATCCAAGCCCGCCTTAACATCCGTGTATTTCTTCCTCTCTTCTGCAGTCAGCGTTAGCCCCTTTAGCACATCTTCGGCTTCATCGCCCATGCAATACACTAGCGTGTTTACCTGGTTTTCTTCCGACGTTGCGTTCAAATTGCTTGCAAGCCGAAAGCGGTCGAATCTCCTAATCCAACGCTCCCATTCTTGAGGCTTGGTAAAATCAAATGGTTGTATCGTGAACGTAGCAGTTGGTGTTGGTGGCGCCATATCTGCCGGCTCATCTCCCATTCCTCTGCCAAAACGATAAACTTTCCTCTTCTTTTTTTTCTTTCTCCGCTTACAAGTCGCCCAGTTCTGACACCATGTCAAGTTACTCTTAATAAGAGGTTCGCACAACGACGTATTCGGAATGTATTTATTCAGCAACTCAGTACAGCAGCAGTCGGCTAGCGTGCATGAACAGAACTCCCGCTCCAGCTCCCGTACCGACGTGCGTGACGTCACTCCCCATTACTTCAAAATAAAGGCACTGCTTACTCTATTATACCATAATACCACAGAAACGGCAGTCCGTAGACAACGCATTCCG
The DNA here is from genome assembly GCF_951799395.1 of Argentina silus. Classification (NCBI taxonomy): domain Eukaryota; kingdom Metazoa; phylum Chordata; class Actinopteri; order Argentiniformes; family Argentinidae; genus Argentina; species Argentina silus. The sequence continues at coordinate 48,349,865 of NC_139654.1, forward strand.
CAGCAAATAGTGAAAAACACCATGGCATTTTTCAGTACCTTTCGTTGCTAATGCTCATGGCTTAGTAATGCTAATGCTCATGGCTTAGTTATGCTAGCTCTCAGAAAACCAGCGGGGTCTCGTCAATGTAAACATCAACAGAAGTGTGTTGCTGTGTAGCGCTGAATCAACCATTCCATAGAATGCTGCTCATGTTCTATTTCTAGAGGTCACATGGTAACGCATTTTTTAAAAGTCTTTATGATACGTGTCATGTACGATTGTTACTCATTATTTTCAAAACTGTGTGTTGCTATGCAACCTTTCAATATAGAACATTAGCAACATTCTATGGAATGTTCAATCCGCTCAAGATAACAACAAACTTCAGTTGATGTTTACATCGACACAAACCAGCTGATTTTCAGAGCAAAACGGGCTTAAAAATGCCTCAGTGTCATTCAGGTTTGGACTGCTGCCTGCCGTTTTTACGTCCGTGTTTTCTTTTTTGTTGGGTTCGCGATCGTGCAGAGGGAAGCGACGGCAGCGACTTCGGAGAGGGTATGTGACGATAGTTGGACCATATCTGAACGATAGTTAGACAACCACTCGATATGTGTTGCTAAAACAATACAGCTTAAGTCGAACATTATATTACTCTGTATCACATTACTGTCCTTTACCTTACTGTTTCACCTCATTAATTACAATGTTTACTGGCTATGCTAGGCCTTATACACAGCCCCGACCTCCCTCCACCAGCCTGGACTAAATGCACTTTTAAAAAAAAATAGTCCATATTTATTTAGCCCATATTTAGTATTTAGTTTTTAGTATTTAATGCTGGTCTCCTGACCTATAATTGCACTGTCTTGCCTTACCTTTTTGCACCTCACCAAATCATACTTGAACAATCTTGTACCACAGAGTCAATCCCTGCCCTGTCACCCTTATCATACAGCCTCAGCACATCAATGTGGACTTGTCTGCTACTTAGTATTTAGTATATTTTTCTCAGTATCTTTATTCTTATCTGTCTATAGCGTTCATATAGACTTCCTGTTTACAATCCTGCTTATGTTGTAGGTTGTATGTTGTATGTGTATGTTATGTGTGATGTCTCTATGTCTTTAAGCTACTTGGAACCTGAATTTCCCCTAGGGATAAATAAAGTTTCTATCTATCTATCTATCTATCTATCTAACATGCACGTAGGTGACGAGCTAGTTCAAGCTAAAGCTAACTATGCTACCACCGTTGCTACTGACGGACTAACAGTCATGCCATTACACAGATGCATTTGTTGACTATGTGTTTACTGTAAAATGTAATTGAACGAGACATACCTGCTTCGAGGTCGCTGTCCTCTCAAAAAGGAAACAGGAACAACAACCTGTCGTAGAAATGGCAGTCCGCAGTCCACGCACTCCCGCAGCCAAAACTGAAAAACACCGAGGCGTTTCTCAGTACCTTTCATTGCTAATGCTAATGGCGTAGTAATGCTAGCGCTCAGAAGACCAGCTGGGTCTAGTCAATGTCAACATCATCAGAGGTGTGTTGCTGCGTAGCGCTGGATCAAACATAGAATGTTGCTCATGTTCTATTTCTAGAGGTCACATGGTAACGCATTTTTGAAAAGTGTTCATGATACGTGTCATGTATGATTATTACTCGTTATTTTCAAAACTGTGGGTTGCTATGCAACCTTTCAATGTAGAACATCAGCAACATTCTATGGAATGTTCAATCCGCTCCAGATAACAACAAACTTCAGTTGAGATTTAGCATAAGCAACGAAAGGCACTGAAAAATGCCTTGGTGTTTTTCAAGTTTGACTGCGAGAGTGCGTGGACTGCGGCCTGCCGTCTCTATGACAGGTTGTTGTTCGTGTCTTCTTTTTTTGCAGGGTTCGAGATCGTGAAGAGGGAAGCGACAGCGACTTCGAAAACGGTATGTGGCATTTAATTACATTTTACAGTAGACACATATCGAACACATTGTTTGCAATGACTATTTTGCGAGAAGCAATGGTAGCATTGTTAGCTGCTAGATGGCTAAGTAACCCGTTGACAGTTTCTAAGAGTTAGCTCGCCCGCTTTAAGCCTTTAGCTTGAACTAGCAAGCTTGCTAGCCAGCTCCATGCATTTTGCCAAGGAATGTACATTTTGGCCTTGCGCTATGTTATTTCGTATTCTAGCAACACATATTCAGTGGTGCAATGTCATTATTGTCCTTAGAGAGGACTGATCCATGAGGACATTTACATTACATTTATGGCATTTAGCAGATGCCTTTATCCAAAGTGACTGACAACAAATACATTTGTCTAAGTAAGTGAATCATCTATCCATCAGTCATCATAAGATAAAGTAATCAATGCTCGGACCAGTGGCCATAGGCAGTCACAATGCTAGAAGAAGGACATTTTTATTATTATCAGGAGAGAAACTTGTAGGAGGGACCGTTAAGATGTAGGTCTTCAATCTACAGCGGAAGATTGGTAGTGACTCTGCAGTCATGACAGCAGTAGGAAGCTCATTCTACCAGCGGGTCGCCAGGACAGTGAAAAGCCATGACCGAAGGGGCGGCGGTGCCAGGCGGCCAGTCGTGGGTCTTGAATCTGATGAGAGCTGCTACCGGGAGCCAGTGAAGGGTGCGGAGGAGGGGAGTGACATGGGAGAATTTGGGGAGTTTGAACACCAGACTGGCGGCAGCATTCTGGATGAGCTGTAGAGGCAATTCAATAGTCTCGCATCGAATACCTGTACCTGTATTAATACCTTTTTTTTAATATCAATATGCTATTTTGTTCTAAATGTGTTTGTCTTTTTTTAGACATCATCTATGAGCTGGTACAGTTTGGGGTGATGGTGGGGAGGCCCCTGGTGGTGGTTAGTACAGTTCTTTCACTGTGACTTTGTTGACAAGTCCATATGACTCTCTGCTCTCTCTCTTGTGTTTCCTGTTAGCAACCTGGTGGGTTTGTGGAGCGTCTGTACTCTCTTCTGCACTCCTGCCTGCCTGCCTGCCAGCAACATGGAATCAGAGGCTGAGAGATGGCTGGTGTAGCTGAAAGTACAGACAAGTTCTGATGTTGTTACTGTTCCTTCTCTCTAGCATTTAGCATCCAATCTATAGTTCAGTTTAAATGGATACTGTGAATTAGCAGTAACTCAGAGCTTTAACTCAGAGCGGGCTGATGATGCTTCTGGAGGTTCCCTGGTACTTCAAACCAGAGTCTCTGGTCATTGGAGTTTCCAGCCTCCTGGAGCACCACATCCAGCTCCTCATGGAGTCCTCCTGAGGACACACACACACACACACACACACACACACACACACACACACTTTTAAGTAATAGGAAAAAGTCGTTTAAATGATTGTAAGTAATTGTATTCTGACCATTATTTTTTCACTTCCCCCTCCCCCTTTCTCTCTCTCTCTCTCTCTTTCTTTCTCTCTTAGGAATTACATAGGGTTAGACCTCATCGGTCACCCCAAAGAATGGGAAGTTCTTCAGTGAAATCCAATAAGTATTCCAGTTAAAGTTTAAAAAATAACCTCACGTCTTCTTGTTATGTCTCCCCCCCCCCGATCTGCAGGACCACAGGAGCCTCACTGATTTGTTACGGATGGGGGTTGTGCTTCCCAGTGCGTCCCCCTACTTGCCTCCCTCCGTCTGTCCACTGTGCCACCTCAATCACATACTTATCACCAGCACCTGTGTGTAATTGTCACTCATGCAATATGTACCCTCACTTCCCTTCACTCCCGCTTCGTCTTCACCTTTGTTGGTCGCTTTGTGAGCGTAAGTCATACGAGTATACAAGTACTGTTTTGAGACTGTGATCTCCTCTTTGATTTCGAGCATTGAGTCCCTATTTTTGTGTCCTGTTTTCACTACTCATCCAAAGTAAAGATCCTTTTGTTTAGTACCGCTAACTACTTGTCCGCCTCTCTTTCTCTGCACCGCACCTGGGTCCGTTAACATACCTAAACCTTACACTGATTTGTGTCTTTGCCACTTTACTTTCATCCTACAGATACTTAGAATATATATTTGCAAATAAATGAGTAATAGAGTAGCTCAAATGTATTTACTGTCTCTGTTTTCTTTTCTTTTGGTGACACTTCACACAAAGGGGTTTCCGTTATAATGGGTTCATAATTCAGTTTGCACATTATAAGCATGTGTTGCATTTATAAAGCATTAGTAACAGCGCAGCCACATATTTTCAAACTACTTTAATTGTCATTATCTACGAATGAATCATTAAAAGAGAATATCGTGACTATTTCTGTATTTTTGAAACCTCTTGTTTTGTGTCTGTATTGAATCAATGAATCAATGCGTAGTTCGTACAAATATAATCTATGAATCGAATCACTGTTTTATCTCATTCAGCCACGGAATCCCTAGTTTAACAGCGTCAAATTTAGAAGCAGCATTACTGTTAAGTGTCACTTTCATTTTGTATAGTGTGCCCATGGCATTGGGCTGCATGGAATCCACACGCATACACACCACACTAAGGGCATGTGACAGGGACCCGTGTCTGCTTATTAGCGCTACGTTTAGAACTGTAAACTGAGATAATACACATTTTCCTGTAACATCACTTTAATAGTCAATAAACTCATGAATCCTTATGCATAAATGCTTTGTTATTTCCTTTCAAACCCTTCCTGTAAGTCCCTTTCACATGTCAAGAAGTAACTTACTGTAAGTAACGATAAAATGCTAAGGGTAGCTGTGATCGAAATAGAAAAATACCTTCCAGAAGAAAAACAAATGTGGTTCCCAATGCCTTTAGGATTGCTTCTTGTGCGACCATGGCCCTTTCACACGTGAAGAAGTAACTTAGAAAACGTTAAAAATCACGAGGGAGCTTTGATGGCGAAGAGGTTAAGGTGTAGGATTACTAATCCAATGGGGTTTCTCTGTGCAGCTTTGAACCCTGCTCTCTGCGTAAACACAGCTGTGTCCCTATTTATGTACAAGATGTCGGCCCACTTTTGGAAACCTGATATAAAACAAATCGAGCTGCAATTGCAGGATGGTTAAGGCGTTTGCTTTAAAACCAAACATATTTCCCAATGCCTTTGGCATTTCCTTTCAAACCCTTTGCCTGCAAGGCTGTGTCATTTTCATGTTTCAAAATTTACAAAAGTGTAAGGAACAATGACATGCAAAAGGAAGCTGTGATGGCCGAGTGGTTAAGATGTTGGACTTGAAGTCCAATGGGGTTTCCCCGTGCAGGTTCGAACCCTGCTCACAGCGCTGGGACAACGACGTCCCTCTTAAAGGACGACATGTTGGTCCACCTTTGGAAAAATGAGTTGTTGAGACGCAATTGCGTGATGGTTGAAGTGGTGGTGTAAAATGCAATTGTGGTTCCCAATGTCTTTGGGACCTCCTTTCCTGTGTAGCCCATGGCCCTTTCAAATTTGAAGAAGTAACGTAGAAACATCTAAACAACAATGAAAGGCTAAGGGCAGCTGTGGTGACGGAGTGGTTAAGGATAAGGACCCGAAATCCAATGGGATTCCTTTGCTTTCTCAAAGTGTTGCTGCGCATGTATTTGTGTAATGTAAGTTGCATCCTCGTAACATGGCTTCTGTGAATTGATATTCAAAAGTCTCTATATGAGGCTTCCTTAATAAGCAAACTCTGGTCCGTGTCTAGATCTTGAAAAGATTTTGTCTTTACTACAGACCAGGCAGTGCAGAAGCCAGCATAGCTGTGATGGCCGAGAGGTTAAGGCGTTGGACTCTAAGTCCAATGGGGTCTCCCCGCGCAGGTTCGAACCCTTCTCACAGCACACAGTTTACAAAATTGAGTCTATGTATTTGAACAGAACAAAGTAAAGACCAGCAATGTTGCTTACTCACCTTAAAGTGTGTTATTACACATGTATTTGTGTGATGAAAGTTGCAAAAGAAGACTCAATTTCTCTTTTGTTTTCTTCTTTTTTCTCCTTTTTCTTCTTCCCCCTTCTTCCCCCCCCTTAACAGACTATTGTTCCCCAGCTTGATGCTAAGGGAAGAGAAAGAGAGAGAGAAATTGAAGCTTCTTTTCCATTATTTACTAGTTTATTTATCAGTATGTATTCTAAACGATTAAAGAAAAAGAAAAAATATTGCCTTTTTTGAATGGGGGGGAAGAGTGGATCGGAAGGTCACCGGTTTGAATCCCACCAGCGCCAGAAATAAAAACAGGCAAAGTCTCCCAAAGTGTTGTTTTGTGTAAATTCAAGAGCCAATATCTTGCTTCTTGTGACATAACAAACAGAAGTTTAAGCACACTTGCTGTTGTTTTAATGATGTTTAATGACTGTGCTATGGGCCTACAGGTCTGTTGCTCTATTCAAGTTGCGTGTGTATCTTTGTTTATGCATCTGAAATGATCAGACCTCTGTTTCTTTCTCTTATGGACTGCATCACTCGCTATTAGCAATGTGTCAAATTGATTGAATAAAACTCAGATAAAAGATTTATATTTGAAAATAGATTTTTTTTTATTGAAATAAACACAAAAAACCTGTGAGCTGCCTCCTACACACTGGACAGCACACCCTGACCTACCATAGATGGTAGGGCATCCACGCCAGGAGCCTGTGGGTGAAAAAGTGCTCTGGTGTTGGGGCCTGGTTAGAGTGGCTCGTACCAGAGTTTCGAGTTTGGCCGCAGCCTCTGGTTCTCCCACAGGGTGGATGCAATCATCGCTGGTCTTGCTGTGGAATGGTCTTCTTCATCTCTGCCGGCAGCCAGAATGAATCGGGCGCCTGACCGAGAAAGGCAGGGGCAGCAGGACAATAGAGAGGACCAGGAGGGGCAGCAGGACCAAGGAGAGGACCAGGAGGGGCAGCAGGACCAAGGAGAGGACCAGAAGGGGCAGCAGGACCAGTAGTAGGGAAAACACCCACATCGGACTCATCTTTAAAAAAGAAAAAAAGAAGCCAAACTCAGTGAATTACACATGCATCATCATATCAGAGTTATTTAACACACACACACACACACACACACACACACACACACACACACACACACACACACACAGAAACAGACACAAATAGACACACAAACACCTGCCTGCCTGAATGATTACAGGCCAGTAGCACTCACTCCAATCATCATGAAGTGTTTTGAGAGAGTGGTATTGGCACACATTAAGAGCAGCATACCGGACACCCTAGACCCCCTGCAGTATGCCTACCGGCCCAACAGGTCCACCTCAGACGCTATCGCTGCTGTCCTCCAGTATTCCCTCTCCCACCTGGAAAACAGACTCCTACATCAGGATGCTCTTTATAGACTACAGCTCCGCTTTTAATACGGTCATCCCCCACAGACTCATCCACAAAATGTCCACACTTGGCCTGCACCCCACCCTCTGTGACTGGCTCCTAGACTTTTTGACTGGCAGGCCCCAGTCAGATTGGTAATAGGACTTCAGCCAGCATTATTACAAATGTTGGCACTCCACAGGGATGCGTCCTCAGCCCCATCCTCTACACCCTGTTCACCCCTTGACTGTGTCGCCTCCCACAAGGACAACATCATCCTAAAGTTTGCGGACGACACCGCAGTGATAGGATGCATCACTGGCGGGGACGAATCGGCTTACAGGAGGGAGGTGGCCAGTCTGGTAGCATGGTGTGAGGACAACAACCTCACCCTCAATACGGACAAGACCAAGGAGATGATAGTGGACATGAGGAAGAAGAGGGGACCTCATCGGCCACTGTACATCCGGGAACTCGAAGTAGAGAGGGTGAGCAGCTTCAAATACCTGGGCGTCCACATCAGCGAGGACCTCACCTGGACACTTAACACCACACAGCTGGTTAAGAAGGCCCAACAAGCGGCTTTACTTTCTGAGGAGGCTGAGGAAGTTTGGCATGTCGCCCAAGATCCTCAGCAACTTGTACAGCTGCATTGTTGAGAGCATCCTAACCAGCTGTATCACTGTGTGGTACAGCAGCACTACTGCTATGGACCGCAGACGCCTGCAGAGAGTGGTGAAGACCGCTGAGAAAATCACCAGGACTCCACTGCCCTCTCTGCAGAGCATCTACCACCGACGAGTCCACAGGAGAGCCATCCATCCTCAAGGACCCCACCCACCCCCAACACGGACTGTTCACACTTCTACCCTCAGGCCGGAGGTACAGAAGTGTTAAATGCAGGACCACCAGACAAAAAAATTCCTTCTTTCCCACTGCCATCAGACTCCTAAACAACGCATAGGAGATTATAATCATTGACTACCTCTTATAACTGTACTACCTCATAACTGAACCCGACTTCAGTCTGCACATGCATAATTGCACTGTTTACATTTGCACTGTTTTATTATTATTATTGTTGCTTTTTTATTATCACATGCTGCCTTAAATTTTGTTATCTTGTACATTTTGTTTAGTATATATTGTATATTTTTTAATATTGTACATTTTACATTGGTTGGCATTCTGCGGACAGTAAAGCAAGAATTTCATTGTAAAGGGAAACGTGTTTTCTACTGTGCATATGATAATAAACACTTTGAATCTTGTTCAACAGGGGAAGGGGTCCTCATAGACGGCCGTAGCAGGGCTGGACAAGGACTTGGGTACAGGGGAAGGGGTCCTCATGGAGGCCGTAGCAGGGCTGGACAGGGACTTGGGTACAGGGGAAGGGGTCCTCATGGAGGCCGTAGCACTCCTGCCTACAGGGAGGAGGTCCAGCACCTAACAGTGTGGTGCAACGACAACAACCTGGCTCTCAACACCAGGAAGACCAAAGAGCTCATTGTGGACTTCAGGAAGTCAAAAGCTGGCACACACACCCCCATCCTCATCAACGGGACTGAGGTGGAGCGAGTCACCAGCTTCAAGTTTCTGGGTGTCCACATCTCTGAGGATCTCTCCTGGACCCTCAACACCTCTACCCTGATCAAGAAGGCTCACCAGCGTCTCTTCTTCCTGAGGAGACTAAAGAAGGTCCATCTGTCTCCTCAGATCCTGGTGAACTTCTACCGCTGCACCATCGAGAGCATCCTCACCAACTGTGTCACAGTATGGTATGGCAACTGCTCTGCATCTGACCGGAAAGCACTGCAGAGGGTGGTGAAAACTGCCCAACGCATCACCGGTTCCTCACTCCCCTCCATTGAGGCTGTCCAGGGCAAACGATGCTTGCGTAAGACACGCAGCATCGTCAAGGACATTTCTCACCCCAATCATAGACTGTTCACCCCACTCCCCTCTGGGAGGCGCTACAGGTCTCTCCGCACCCGAACCAGCAGGTTCAGAGGTAGCTTCTTCCCTGCGGCTGTCACCCTACTGAACTCGAACTCTGCACCTAGGTGATAACCTACCAACCACTGCACTCCCCCCCCCCCCCCCCGGACAATTGCAATTACAAACTGCTCTTACTCCATACCACTGCTCTTCTGTACATATCTGTCTATACTGTTCATAATCTGTCTATACTGTTCATAATGCACATATCCTTATATTTTTCTTTAATACTACTATTAATACACTGCACATATCTGTACATACTGTACATACCTATTTATACTGTTCATACGGCATTCCATATTTATTCTGCTATTTACTCTAATGTTACTGTTAATACGTATACCTAGACTGCATTGCCTATACAGCTCATATGCTGCTTACACTGTTCATACTGCATCCTATTTATTCTGCTATAATGCTACTGCTAATTCATATACTGCTTACACTGCACTACTTATACTATACTGCACTATTATACTGCACTACCTGTATATACTGTTCACACTGCACTTTTCTGCTTTTTTGCACTTCTGGTTAGACGCTAACTGCATTTCGTTGTCTCTGTACTTGTACTCTGCACAATGACAATAAAGTTGAGTCTAATCTAATCTAATCTAATCTAATCTATTGGCATTACCAGCAGGGGTAGTTGCAGGGCTGGACAGAGACTGTGAGGGAGAGGAAAGGTAGAGTACACCAGGAGAGTATATTGTGATTGTGCATGTATCTATGTGATTGTGGGCATAAGCCACATTAGTCACACACGAGTTACACTAATAACACAGAGATATTAAGACGAACAAATCCATGTAATACCTCAACAGGCTTCCTAGTCACAAGGTTTGGTTTGGCTGCAGCACCAGAAGCCCCTCCAAATCGGGGTTGATGAAACTGAAGAGAAGAATGGCAAGTGAAATTGGTCAGAATAAAATGATGACAAAACAGTGCTTCGATAAAATAGATGGATAACGTTTGGCAAAATGTTATGGAAATATTTACCATTCACACAGTCAATGTAGGCCACAGAAGACTCTGCACAGGCTTGGCAGGGACTGAGGCTGTGGTCTCTGCAGGGGCCATGGCACGAGATGGAGCTGGACCCTGGATCATGGCAGCAGCAGGCACTGAGGCAGATATGGGTGCCAGGGGAACACTGGCTGGCTGCTGAAGACATACAGATACAACTGTATCAATTATCAATACTACTGATAATGGGATCCTTTTTCAGCATGACCAATAGTTACATCTGATGTCCCTTCATTACCTTCTGGGAGTGAAATCCACAGACACAGCTCTGGCCCACCAAACAGCAATGTCTGGCCGCGTATCTGCACTGGACATTTCTCAATCTGTAACCAAATGGTATGCTCAATGTCGTTGCATTTTCAACATAGCTTATATCTGTTTAATTTGTTGGTGTATTTCACGGACAAAATGTACCTGCTGGTGAAAGGCTAAATGAAAGAAGCTGTTGTACGAGGTCCGTCTGAATGTGGTCTCCGAAGCATGTGCCGCACGCTTTACATTGTTTCTCCACCTCCTCTGTTTCCACGCCTACGGTCGTCCAAGCTGGCAAAGAAGCATGGCTGTGCGACAAGAATGAGATCTGAACCGATCCTTGCCCGTCCACCGCAACGGAGCCTCAGGTTAGGGAAGTGTCCGCACTGTCTGCATAAAAAAAGGTCAATCTCATTCGCGTACCTAACGCTGGCAAGGTGACCCATCTGCTGAAGCGGCGACCCAAGACACTTTGATGGAGTCGTCCGAGCTGGTGAAAGGCTAAATCAGAGGGCTCGTCCGGGATTTGAACCCAGGACCTCTCGCAACCTAAGCGAGAATCATACCCCTAGACCAACGAGCCACCTACTAATGGATGCCCCTCCCCCGCAATGGAGCCTCAGGCTGGGGGATGTGTCCGCGTGACAGGCGGGATACTCACCACTATACTAACGAGGAGCTGTTTACCCTGAAATTCCACACATTTCAAAAAGATATTGTTTTGAGAATTAAAAAGAGAAAAAAAAATACCTTGTCTGACCGAAGGGATTCTTTCGGATTACCTTGACTTCATAGGTGAGCTCAGTTGATCACATTCTTCCAGCCAAGGGTTCCATGGTGTAATGGTTAGCACTCAGGACTCTGAATCCTGCGATCTGAGTTCAAATCTCAGTGGAACCTGTGGACATGTCATGTTTCCTTAAAAAGACAGTATCTGTGCAGGTCCATAAGTGTTTTACCCGATTGGAGGGTTTCTCATAACCTTGACAAGATATCCATCGCCACAGGACCAACTCCATCCAGTGAAGGATTCCATTCTGTAATGGTTGAGCAAGGTTCCATGGTGTAATGGTTAGCACTTTGGACTTTGAACCCAGTGATCTGAGTTCAAATTTTGGTGGAACCTCTGGCAACAGCCTGTTTCTTAAAAACACTGCCAAAAAACATAGAGAATCAACCCGACAAAGACACGTTTGTTGTTTTTGTGCTCTGAAGTGATAGGAATGCAAGAGACATTGTGCAGGTAAGAGAAATACTTCTTCAGGCCATGAGATTCTAGGAATAAAAGCCATTCTCCCCGTCTGGGAATCGAACCCCGGTCTCCCGCGTGACAGGCGGGGATACTCACCACTATACTAACGAGGAGCTGTTTACCCTGAAATTCCACACATTTCAAAAAGATATTGTTTTGAGAATTAAAAAGAGAAAAAAAAATACCTTGACTGACCGAAGGGATTCTTTCGGATTACCTTGACTTCAAAGGTGAGCTCAGTGGATCACATTCTTCAAACCAAGGGTTCCATGGTCTAATGGTTAGCCCTCAGAACTCTGAATCCTGTGATCTGAGTTCAAATCTCAGTGGAACCTGTGGACACATCATGTTTCTTTAAAATTGTTTCCTTGTTTCCTTAAAAAGACAGTATCTGTGCAGGTCCATAAGTGTTTTACCCGATTGGAGGGTTTCTCATAACCTTGACAAGATATCCATCGCCACAGGACCAACTCCATCCAGTGAAGGATTCCATTCTGTAATGGTTGAGCAAGGTTCCATGGTGTAATGGTTAGCACTTTGGACTTTGAATCCAGTGATCCGAGTTCAAATCTCGGTGGAACCTCTGGCAACAGCTTGATTCTTAAAAACACTGCCAAAAAACATAGAGATTCAACCCGACAAAGACACGTTTGTTGTTTTTGTGCTCTGAAGTGAAAGGAATGCAAGAGACATTGTGCAGGTAAGAGAAATACTTCTTCAGGCCATGAGATGCTAGGAATAAAAGCCATCCTCCCCGTCGGGGAATCGAACCCCGGTCTCCCGCGTGACAGGCGGGGATACTCACCACTATACTAACGAGGAGCTGTTTACCCTGAAATTCCACACATTTCAAAAAGATATTGTTTTGAGAATTAAAAAGAGAAAAAAAAATACCTTGACTGACCGAAGGGATTCTTTCGGATTACCTTGACTTCATAGGTGAGCTCAGTGGATCACTTTCTTCTAGCCAAGGGTTCCATGGTCTAATGGTTAGCCCTCAGAACTCTGAATCCTGTGATCTGAGTTCAAATCTCAGTGGAACCTGTGGACATATCATGTTTCTTTAAAAGAACAGTATCTGTGCAGGTCCAAAAGTGTTTTGCCTGATTGGAGGGTTTCTCATAACCATGACAAGGTATTCATTGCCACAAGAACAACTCCACTCTGGTGGGACTTGAACCCACAACCTTTGCTTCCCGACCACTGAGAAGCCTAGAAGTCCAATGTGCTATAAGCGCTAAAACTGTTAAAAATAATAATAAAGCAGAGCTTGAAGATGGATTTTGCTGTGAGTGCAAGAAGAAATGGAAGGCACCGCTGGGATTCGAACCCAGGATCTCCTGTTTATTAGACAGGCACTTTGACCAACTAAGCCACAGCGCTTGCACAGAGTCTTCACAACCCATTTGTCAGTAAACTTGCAAATCCAAATCAGATTCGATGGGGAAGCCCATCCTGGCAAACCAGAGACGATTTGACAGTGGGGAGAGTCTATCAAAACCAGGACGTCCCTGGGTGGGCTCGAAACACCAGCCTTCCGGTTAACAGCCGAACGCGCTAACCAATTGCGACACAGAGACCTGCAGAAGTTGCCTCTCAATGGCAAAACATTTTTTTAGAAGAACGGCAGCAAAAGGAAAGAAGACGATAAGGCTGTTTCAAAATAAACCCTGCCAGAGGTCATCTGTACAGTGGAACCTCGAGATACGAATTTAATCCGTTCCGAGACTTCCTTCGTAAGTCAATACATTCGTATCTCAAATAAAAAAAATAAAAAAGGGTTCGTGTGCAGGCGGCTGCCAGTTCTCGCGCGCGGCTGCCACTTCTCGTGAAAAAAAAGGATTCGTATCTCAAATTTTCAACCGTATCTCAGAGCACAAATTTTACGAAATTTCAAATCGTAACTCAAAACATTCGTAGATTGGGGCATTCGTATCTCGAGGTTCCACTGTATTAAGAAGAAAACAGAATCAAGCGACTCTGGTGGGACTCGAACCCACAACCTTTGAATCCCTACCACTGAGAAGCCTAGAATTCCAATGCGCTATCCATTGCGCCACAGAGCCTGAGTGAAAGTAGAAATGTAATCTCTCCCCTGTAACCAAAAAGTCTAAAACTGTTAAAAATAATAATAAAGCAGGGCTTGAAGATGGATTTTGCTGTGAGTGCAAGCAGAAATCTGAGGCACCGCTGGGATTCGAACCCAGGATCTCCTGTTTACTAGACAGGCACTTTGACCAACTAAGCCACAGCGCCTGCAAAGACTCTTCACAACCCATTTGTCAGTAAACTTGCGAAGCCAAATGAGATTCGATGGAGGAAGCCCATCCTGGCACACTAGAGACGATTTGACAGTGGGAAGAGTCTATCAAAATCAGGACGTCCCTGGGTGGGCTCGAACCACCAGCCTTCCGGTTAACAGCCAAACGCGCTAACCAATTGCGCCACAGAGACCTGCAGAAGTTGCCTCTCAATGGCAAAACATTTTTTTAGAACAACGGCAGCAAAAGGAAAGAAGACGAGAAGGCTGTTTCAAAATAAACCCTGCTAGAGGTCACCTGTATTAAGAAGCAAACAGAATCAAGCGACTCTGGTGGGACTCAAACCCAAGGTCGTCCAAGCTGACAAAGAACCATGGCTGTGCGACGAGGATGGGATTCGAACCCACGCGTGCAGAGCACAATGGATTAGCAGTCCATCGCCTTAACCACTCGGCCACCTCGTCCTACGCTCCTGTTGGCCCGCTAGCCCTTTCCACCGGATAATTAAAGTCAGGACGTGAGGAAAGGCTTTTTAACAGTGGAATTTTGCTGCTACCTGGGGAAACATTTGTTGAACCTTTGAGCCAAAGGACTTTCATTTGGCGGACCCAGCTTGTGAAAGGTTTCGTCAAAGGGCGTGTCCGGGATTTCAAACCAGGACCTCTCACACTCAAAGCGAGAATCATACCACTAGACCAACGAACCGTCTGACAACACCTTGCCCCTCCACCGCAACGGAGCCTCAGGTTGTGGGAAGTGTCCGCACTGTCTGCATAAAAAAAGGACTATTTCATTCTCGTACGCAACATAGGGAAGGTGACCCATCTGCTGAAGCGGCGACCTAAGACACTTTGATGGAGTCGTCCGAGCTGGTGAAAGGCTGAATCAGAGGGCTCTGATTCAGCCCCCTAGACCAACGAGCCACCTGCTAATGGATGCCCCTCCCCCGCAATGGAGCCTCAGGTTGGGGGATGTGTCCACCCTGTCGGCAAAAAGCAGGGAGTTTACTTCCACTGTGTTTGCATTGTTGTAACATTTTTTGCCCCCCCCCCCACCCCCCTCCTTTTTTACTGAGTAATCCAGCCCATGAAATAAAAATGACAACAAAGACCCTGCAAAATGTTGAAATGGTGAGTCCTGGAGGGCACATGAATGTGGTGGTCGTGGATGGTCATATCATCGTTGCGTACGCAACGCTGGCAAGGTGACCCATCTGCTGAAGCGGCGACCCAAGACACTTTGATGGAGTCGTCCGAGCTGGTGAAAGGCTAAATCAGAGGGCTCGTCCGGGATTTGAACCCAGGACCTCTCGCACCCTAAGCGAGAATCATACCCCTAGACCAACGAGCCACCTACTAATGGATGCCCCTCCCCCGCAATGGAGCCTCAGGCTGGGGGATGTGTCCGCGTGACAGGCGGGATACTCACCACTATACTAACGAGGAGCTGTTTACCCTGAAATTCCACACATTTCAAAAAGATATTGTTTTGAGAATTAAAAAGAGAAAAAAAAATACCTTGTCTGACCGAAGGGATTCTTTCGGATTACCTTGACCTCATAGGTGAGCTCAGTTGATCACATTCTTCCAGCCAAGGGTTCCATGGTGTAATGGTTAGCACTCAGGACTCTGAATCCTGCGATCTGAGTTCAAATCTCAGTGGAACCTGTGGACATGTCATGTTTCCTTAAAAAGACAGTATCTGTGCAGGTCCATAAGTGTTTTACCCGATTGGAGGGTTTCTCATAACC
>NC_139654.1:48375674-48378174 GCF_951799395.1 Argentina silus
AGCACAAATTTTACGAAATTTCAAATCGTAACTCAAAACATTCGTAGATTGGGGCATTCGTATCTCGAGGTTCCACTGTATTAAGAAGAAAACAGAATCAAGCGACTCTGGTGGGACTCGAACCCACAACCTTTGAATCCCTACCACTGAGAAGCCTAGAAGTCCAATGCGCTATCCATTGCGCCACAGAGCCTGAGTGAAAGTAGAAATGTAATCTCTCCCCTGTAACCAAAAAGTCTAAAACTGTTAAAAATAATAATAAAGCAGGGCTTGAAGATGGATTTTGCTGTGAGTGCAAGCAGAAATCTGAGGCACCGCTGGGATTCGAACCCAGGATCTCCTGTTTACTAGACAGGCACTTTGACCAACTAAGCCACAGCGCCTGCAAAGACTCTTCACAACCCATTTGTCAGTAAACTTGCGAAGCCAAATGAGATTCGATGGAGGAAGCCCATCCTGGCACACTAGAGACGATTTGACAGTGGGAAGAGTCTATCAAAATCAGGACGTCCCTGGGTGGGCTCGAACCACCAGCCTTCCGGTTAACAGCCGAACGCGCTAACCAATTGCGCCACAGAGACCTGCAGAAGTTGCCTCTCAATGGCAAAACATTTTTTTAGAACAACGGCAGCAAAAGGAAAGAAGACGAGAAGGCTGTTTCAAAATAAACCCTGCTAGAGGTCACCTGTATTAAGAAGCAAACAGAATCAAGCGACTCTGGTGGGACTCGAACCCAAGGTCGTCCAAGCTGACAAAGAACCATGGCTGTGCGACGAGGATGGGATTCGAACACACGCGTGCAGAGCACAATGGATTAGCAGTCCATCGCCTTAACCACTCGGCCACCTCGTCCTACACTCCTGTTGGCCCGCTAGCCCTTTCCACCGGATAATTAAAGTCAGGACGTGAGGAAAGGCTTTTTAACAGTGGAATTTTGCTGCTACCTGGGGAAACATTTGTTGAACCTTTGAGCCAAAGGACTTTCATTTGGCGGACCCAGCTTGTGAAAGGTTTCGTCAAAGGGCGTGTCCGGGATTTCAAACCAGGACCTCTCACACTCAAAGCGAGAATCATACCACTAGACCAACGAACCGTCTGACAACACCTTGCCCCTCCACCGCAACGGAGCCTCAGGTTGTGGGAAGTGTCCGCACTGTCTGCATAAAAAAAGGACTATTTCATTCTCGTACGCAACATAGGGAAGGTGACCCATCTGCTGAAGCGGCGACCTAAGACACTTTGATGGAGTCGTCCGAGCTGGTGAAAGGCTGAATCAGAGGGCTCTGATTCAGCCCCCTAGACCAACGAGCCACCTGCTAATGGATGCCCCTCCCCCGCAATGGAGCCTCAGGTTGGGGGATGTGTCCACCCTGTCGGCAAAAAGCAGGGAGTTTACTTCCACTGTGTTTGCATTGTTGTAACATTTTTTGGCCCCCCCCCCACCCCCCTCCCTTTTTTACTGAGTAATCCAGCCCATGAAATAAAAATGACAACAAAGACCCTGCAAAATGTTGAAATGGTGAGTCCTGGAGGGCACATGAATGTGGTGGTCGTGAATGGTCATATCATCGTTGCGTACGCAACGCTGGCAAGGTGACCCATCTGCTGAAGCGGCGACCCAAGACACTTTGATGGAGTCGTCCGAGCTGGTGAAAGGCTAAATCAGAGGGCTCGTCCGGGATTTGAACCCAGGACCTCTCGCACCCTAAGCGAGAATCATACCCCTAGACCAACGAGCCACCTACTAATGGATGCCCCTCCCCCGCAATGGAGCCTCAGGCTGGGGGATGTGTCCGCGTGACAGGCGGGATACTCACCACTATACTAACGAGGAGCTGTTTACCCTGAAATTCCACACATTTCAAAAAGATATTGTTTTGAGAATTAAAAAGAGAAAAAAAAATACCTTGACTGACCGAAGGGATTCTTTCGGATTACCTTGACTTCATAGGTGAGCTCAGTTGATCACATTCTTCCAGCCAAGGGTTCCATGGTGTAATGGTTAGCACTCAGGACTCTGAATCCTGCGATCTGAGTTCAAATCTCAGTGGAACCTGTGGACATGTCATGTTTCCTTAAAAAGACAGTATCTGTGCAGGTCAATAAGTGTTTTACCCGATTGGAGGGTTTCTCATAACCTTGACAAGATATCCATCGCCACAGGACCAACTCCATCCAGTGAAGGATTCCATTCTGTAATGGTTGAGCAAGGTTCCATGGTGTAATGGTTAGCACTTTGGACTTTGAATCCAGTGATCTGAGTTCAAATTTCGGTGGAACCTCTGGCAACAGCCTGTTTCTTAAAAACACTGCCAAAAAACATAGAGATTCAACCCGACAAAGACACGTTTGTTGTTTTTGTGCTCTGAAGTGAAAGGAATGCAAGAGACATTGTGCAGGTAAGAGAAATACTTCTTCAGGCCATGAGATTCTAGGAATAAAAGCCATTCTCCCCGTCGGGGAATCGAACCCCGGTCTCCCGCGTGACAGGCGGGGATAC
>NC_139654.1:48383174-48385674 GCF_951799395.1 Argentina silus
AAGGCTTTTTAACAGTGGAATTTTGCTGCTACCTGGGGAAACATTTGTTGAACCTTTGAGCCAAAGGACTTTCATTTGGCGGACCCAGCTTGTGAAAGGTTTCGTCAAAGGGCGTGTCCGGGATTTCAAACCAGGACCTCTCACACTCAAAGCGAGAATCATACCACTAGACCAACGAACCGTCTGACAACACCTTGCCGCTCCACCGCAACGGAGCCTCAGGTTGTGGGAAGTGTCCGCACTGTCTGCATAAAAAAAGGACTATTTCATTCTCGTACGCAACATAGGGAAGGTGACCCATCTGCTGAAGCGGCGACCTAAGACACTTTGATGGAGTCGTCCGAGCTGGTGAAAGGCTGAATCAGAGGGCTCTGATTCAGCCCCCTAGACCAACGAGCCACCTGCTAATGGATGCCCCTCCCCCGCAATGGAGCCTCAGGTTGGGGGATGTGTCCACCCTGTCGGCAAAAAGCAGGGAGTTTACTTCCACTGTGTTTGCATTGTTGTAACATTTTTTGGCCCCCCCCCCACCCCCCTCCCTTTTTTACTGAGTAATCCAGCTCATGAAATAAAAATGACAACAAAGACCCTGCAAAATGTTGAAATGGTGAGTCCTGGAGGGCACATGAATGTGGTGGTCGTGAATGGTCATATCATCGTTGCGTACGCAACGCTGGCAAGGTGACCCATCTGCTGAAGCGGCGACCCAAGACACTTTGATGGAGTCGTCCGAGCTGGTGAAAGGCTAAATCAGAGGGCTCGTCCGGGATTTGAACCCCAGACCTCTCGCACCCTAAGCTAGAATCATACCCCTAGACCAACGAGCCACCTACTAATGGATGCCCCTCCCCCGCAATGGAGCCTCAGGCTGGGGGATGTGTCCGCGTGACAGGCGGGATACTCACCACTATACTAACGAGGAGCTGTTTACCCTGAAATTCCACACATTTCAAAAAGATATTGTTTTGAGAATTAAAAAGAGAAAAAAAAATACCTTGTCTGACCGAAGGGATTCTTTCGGATTACCTTGACTTCATAGGTGAGCTCAGTTGATCACATTCTTCCAGCCAAGGGTTCCATGGTGTAATGGTTAGCACTCAGGACTCTGAATCCTGTGATCTGAGTTCAAATCTCAGTGGAACCTGTGGACATGTCATGTTTCCTTAAAAAGACAGTATCTGTGCAGGTCCATAAGTGTTTTACCCGATTGGAGGGTTTCTCATAACCTTGACAAGATATCCATCGCCACAGGACCAACTCCATCCAGTGAAGGATTCCATTCTGTAATGGTTGAGCAAGGTTCCATGGTGTAATGGTTAGCACTTTGGACTTTGAATCCAGTGATCTGAGTTCAAATTTGGGTGGAACCTCTGGCAACAGCCTGTTTCTTAACCCTCCTATTATGTTCAAATAAAGTTACAACTTTGATGTTTCGGGTCAATTTGACCCGAGCAATGTAAACATGCAGAAAATGATTTTAACTGAAAGTCTTAACCAAGTTTCTATCTCAGCAACTTTAGGCCTTCCTACTGACCATCTTTATAGCCCAGTAAATAATACATGACTGCCCCCAACCTCCCCTTATACATCAAGTATTGATTGTATATGACTATTACGAAATATGCAAATCACTGTACTATCTCATTCATTGACCTAAAATGAAAAACAAATTATGTTTTGATGTTTGCAGGGCTTTATGTTGATATTAAATGCTCATTAAAGAGTTCAAATGCAGATTGTATGTCTTGTATATGACTGCTAGCATATCTGGTGGGGCCTGGAACCATTTTGATGACATTAGCTGCAGTCAGTCTACCCTGTCTTGTAACTGGGGATCCAGACCATAGGAGCTTTCCATTTTTGGATGTCATGTTAGTTCTTGGTGGTTGAGATATGACAAGGGGGTTTATTTGTGTTTGAGAAACTACAGGAGGGTCAGAATGTCCTATCTCACTGGCTTCATTCTCATCAGAGGAGGATGCCGCATAATCAGGGTCCTCCTCAACATTATCCTCTGTCTCAGACACATCCTCATCTATATCACTTCCATCCTGAAAGATCTGTGACAGAACCTCAGTTGCAGCAAATCTTTTCCTCTGTCTGGTGGTCATTTTCAAAATGTTTAGTTGAGGCACAAATGCAAAGAGAAATGGTTTAGAGGGCTGTGTGTGCAGCCCTGTGTGTGCAGCCCTTATTATAAGGTTGTCCCCATGTTGCATGAATTATCAAACTTCTCGCGGGAACTATGTTTGCCCCATCCTATATACTGCGAGAATTATCAGTGTTGTTGTGGGAACAATGTTTGCCCCACCCCACATACTGCGAGAATTATCAGAGTTCCCGCGGTTATATGTTTGCCCCACCCCCCATGCTGCGAGAATGATCAGAGTTGTTATGAGAACTGTCATAGTTGTTATGAGTCCTGTCAGATTTCTCGCGGGAAATTTGTCTTCCCTCTCTCATTACTTCTTGAATGATCAGAGATCTCGTGGGAACTGTT
>NC_139654.1:48388174-48508174 GCF_951799395.1 Argentina silus
CATTGCGCCACAGAGCCTGAGTGAAAGTAGGAATGTAATCTCTCCCCTGTAACCAAAAAGTCAAAAAAAATTAAAAATAATAATAAAGCAGTGCGTGAAGATGGATTTCGCTGTGAGTGCAAGCAGAAATCTGAGGCACCGCTGGGATTCGAACCCAGGATCTCCTGTTTAGAAGAAGGCTGTTTCAAAATAAACCCTGCCAAAGGTCACCTGTATTAAGAAGCAAACAGAATCAAGCGACTCTGGTGGGACTCGAACCAAGCTGACAAAGAAGCATGGCTGTGCGACGAGGATGGGATTCGAACCCACGCGTGCAGAGCACAATGGATTAGCAGTCCATCGCCTTAACCACTCGGCCACCTCGTACTACGCTCCTGTTGGCCCGGTAGCCCTTTCCACCGGATACTTAAAGCCAGGACGTGAGGAAAGCCTTTTCAACAGTGGAATTTGGCTGCTACCTGGGGAAACATTTGTTGAAACTTTGAGCCAAAGGACTTTCATTTGGTGGACCCAGCTTGTGAAAGGTTTCGTCAAAGGGCTCGTCCGGGATTTGAACCCAGGACCTCTCACACCCAAAGCGAGAATCATACCACTAGACCAACGAACCGTCTGACAACACCTTGCCCCTCCACCGCAACGGAGCCTCAGGTTGTGGGAAGTGTCCGCACTGTCTGCATAAAAAAAGGACTATTTCATTCGCGTACGCAACGTTGGCAAGGTGACCCATCTGCTGAAGCGGCGACCCAAGACACTTTGATGGAGTCATCCGAGCTGGTGAAAGGCTGAACCAGAGGGCTCGTCCGGGATTTGAACCCAGGACCTCTCGCACCCTAAGCGAGAATCATACCCCTAGACCAACGAGCCACCTACTAATGGATGCCCCTCCCCCGCAATGGAGCCTCAGGTTGGGGGATGTGTCCGCCCTGTCGGCAAAAAGCAGGGAGTTTACTTCCACTGTGTTTGCATTGTTGTAACATTTTTCTCGCCCCCCTCCACCCCCCTCCCTTTTTTACTGAGTAATCCAGGCCATGAAATAAAAGTGACAACAAAGACCCTGCAAAATGTTGAAATGGTGAGTCCTGGAGGGCATATGAATGTGGTGGTCGTGAATGGTCATATCATTGTTGCGGTCCTGCCTGGTCTCATGAGCGCATTGGTGGTATAGTGGTGAGCATAGCTGCCTTCCAAGCAGTTGACCCGGGTTCGATTCCCGGCCAATGCAAGTTAAGCGTCCTTTTCCCGAGGGGCCCATGCCTGCGTATCCAAAGGCGCAAGAATGACAATTCAGTCTCGTTGGAAGCGTCGGTTCGAACCCCGCCTCGGTTGAAGCTGTCTCTGTGCTCAAAGAAGCTGTTCGATGACGTCCGTCTGAATGTGGTCTCCGAAGCATGTGCCGCACGCTTTACATTGTTTCTCCACCTCCTCTGTTTCCACGCCTACGGTCGTCCAGGCTGGCAAAGAAGCATGGCTGTGCGACAAGAATGAGATCGGAACCGACTCGTGCAGAGCACAATGGATTAGCAGTCCATCGCCTTAACCACTCGGCCACCTTGTCCTACTCTCGTGTTGGCCCGGGAGCCCTTTCCACCGGATACGTACAGCCAGGACGTGAAGAAAGGCTTTTTAACAGTGGAATTTTGCTGCTTCCTGGGGAAACATCTGTTGAACCATTGAGCCATAGGACTTTCACTTGGTGGACCCAGCTTGTGAAAGGTTTCGTCCGGGATTTGAACCCGGGACCTCTCACACCCAAAGCGAGAATCATACCACTAGACCAACGAACCGTCTGACAACACCTTGCCCATCCACCGCAACGGAGCCTCAGGTTGTGGGAAGTGTCCGCACTGTCTGCATAAAAAGAGGACTATTTCCTTCGCGTATGCAACGCTGGCAAAGTGACGCAAGACACTTTGATGGAGTCGTCCGAGCTGGTGAAAGGCTGAATCAGAGGGCTCGTCCGTGATTTGAACCCGGGACCTCTTGCACCCTAAGTGAGAATCATACCCCGAGACCAACGAGCCACCTGCTAATGGATGCCCCTCCCCCGCAATGGAGCCTCAGGTTGGGGGATGTGTCCGCCCTGTCGGCAAAAAGCAGGGAGTTTACTTCCACTGTGTTTGCATTGTTGTAACATTTTTTCGCCCCCCCCCACCCCCCTCCCTTTTTTACTGAGTAATCCAGCCCATGAAATAAAAGTGACAACAAAGACCCTGCAAAATGTTGAAATGGTGAGTCCTGGAGGGCACATGAATGTGGTGGTTGTGAATGGTCATATCATTGTTGCGGTCCTGCCTGGTCTCATGAGCGCATTGGTGGTATAGTGATGAGCATAGCTGCCTTCCAAGCAGTTGACTCGGGTTCGATTCCCGGCCAATGCAAGTTAGGTGTCCTTTTCCCGAGGGGCCCATGCCTGCGTATCCAAAGGCGCAAGAATGACACTTCAGTCTTGTTGAAAGCGTCGGTTCGAACCCCACCTAGGTTGAAGCTGTCTCTGTGCTCAAATAAGCTGTTGGACGACGTCCGTCTGAATGTGGTCTCCGAAGCATGTGCCGCACGCTTTACATTGTTTCTGCACCTCCTCTGTTTCCACGCCTACGGTCGTCCAAGCTGGCAAAGAAGCATGGCTCTGCGACAAGAATGAGATCCGACCCCACGCGTGCAGAGCACAATGGATTAGCAGTCCATCGCCTTAACCACTCGGCCACCTTGTCCTACTCTCGTGTTGGCCCGGTAGCCCTTTCCACCGGATACTTAAAGCCAGGACGTGAAGAAAGGCTTTTTAACAGTGGAATTGTGCTGCTACCTGGGGAAACATCTGTTGAACCATAGGACTTTCACTTGGTGGACCCAGCTTGTGAAAGGTTTCGTCAAAGGGCTCGTCCGGGATTTGAACACGGGACCTCTCACACCCAAAGCGAGAATCATACCACTAGACCAACGAACCGTCTGACAACACCTTGCCCGTCCACCGCAACGGAGCCTCAGGTTGTGGGAAGTGTCCGCACTGTCTGCATAAAGAAAGGACTATCTCATTCGCGTACGCAACGCTGGCAAGGTGACCCATCTGCTGAAGCGGCGACCCAAGACACTTTGATGGAGTCGTCCGAGCTGGTGAAAGGCTAAATCAGAGGGCTCGTCCGGGATTTGAACCCGGGAACTCTCTTACCCTAAGCGAGAATCATACCCCTAGACCAACGAGCCACCTACTAATGGATGCCCCTCCCACGCAATGGAGCCTCAGGCTGGGGGATGTGTCCGCGTGACAGGCGGGATACTCACCACTATACTAACGAGGAGCTGTTTACCCTGAAATTCCACACATTTCAAAAAGATATTGTTTTGAGAATTAAAAAGAGGAAAAAAAATACCTTGACTGACCGAAGGGATTCTTTCGGATTACCTTGACTTCATAGGTGAGCTCAGTGGATCACATTCTTCAAGCCAAGGGTTCCATGGTCTAATGGTTAGCACTCAGAACTCTGAATCCTGTGATCTGAGTTCTAATCTCAGTGGAACCTGTGGACATATCATGTTTCCTTAAAAAGAACAGTATCTGTGCAGGTCCAAAAGTGTTTTGCCTGATTGGAGGGTTTCTCATAACCATGACAAGGTATCCATTGCCACAAGAACAACTCCACTCTGGTGGGACTTGAACCCACAACCTTTGCTTCCCTACCACTGAGAAGCCTAGAAGTCCAATGTGCTATATGCGCTAAAACTGTTAAAAATAATAATAAAGCAGAGCTTGAAGATGGATTTTGCTGTGAGTGCAAGCAGAAATGTAAGGCATCGCTGGGATTCGAACCCAGGACCTCCTGTTTACTAGTAGTAGTGTGTGTATGCGCGTCTGCGTGCCTATGTGTGTGCGTGCGTGCGTGCGTGCGTGCGTGCGTGCGTGCGTGCGTACCCACAGTAGAAGTGTGTGTGTGTGTGTGTGTGTGTGTGTGTGTGTGTGTGTGTGTGTGTGTGTGTGTGTGTGTGTGTGTGTGTGTGTGTGTGTGATTCTGGATGTACGTATTAGGCCCATGCGACGTAATAATGACCGCGTCATACAGAATTTGAGAGACAGAACTTTGGATCAGTCAGTCAGTATTCGACACCAAAGCGATAACTAAACACACCTCTCGCATTAGCGCTCTCTGTAGTATAAACATACTAGTTGACAAGATACGGCAACCAAAACCCAACATTACCTGCCTGATCTTGTACGCGGTACGGTAGGCATCTAAATACCAACAAGTATTTTAAGTTGACGGTTTTTTAGTTTTGTTTAAAAGTATTTTTAGAACTGTTGCCTACAACTGATTGCCCATAGCTGTGCTGCTCAAGTACCCACCGTGTGTGTGTGTGTGTGTGTGTGTGTGTGTGTGTGTGTGTGTTTGTGTGTGTGTGTGCGAGCGTGCTTACTTGCATGCGTGCGTACTATTGCCCTCAACTGATACCTGCCTATAGTTGTTATTTGGTACTGCTGGATTACTCACAGTACAGTAGAAGTGTGTGTCTGTGTTGGTGCGCGTGCGTGTGTGTGTGCGAGCGAGCGAGCGTGCGTTTGTGTTTGTGTGCGTGCTTACGTGCGTGCGTGCTTACGTGCTTGCATGTGTATCCACACTACAAGTCGGCCTAGTAGTGTGTGTATGCGCGTCTGCGTGCCCATGTGCGTGCGTGCGTACCCACCATAGAAGTGTGTGTGTGCGTGTGTTTGTCACTCGACACTACAGCTGGCCTGGGTACCAGTCTATAGTCTGAGATATTAATGTCACACAAATTCTATGCAACTGGCTAAATGCCTTTAGATTTAGATTAGGCTTTAGGGCTGTTCATGGACGCATGGCAATTCAGAACCATCGGCTATCCACGCAACGTTGCCTGTGCCACTAAGTTGTGGTGCATAAAATTAGATTCAAAATGCCTGTTGGCACTGCTCGGTGGAGATTGTTTCAGTGATACAATCGTCTGTTTTCTATCGATTGGATTTGATTAGACTGAATCCAGGCTACAACGGTAATGGCCAATCAGAATCATTATTTTATCCATTAATATATTGTAGCCTGTATCGTGCGCCTTGCTCCCAACATTTCTCAAATAGGCTGGGGGCTTTTGGAATATGATCGGTGTTTCGCCTTTTAACTAGACATATGGCAACATTTACGCACCATACTCGGTCTAGCGTACTTGGTGCACAATGTCGCCACTCAATTACGGTGCATCATGTTGCCAAGTGTAAAACCTGATTGTAAATCCTGTGAGCACTTAGCTAGCACTGCTGGGTGGAAATAGTTTACAATGATAACTTACAATGGTATTTTGAATCAATTCATATTACATCATTTTGCCCTGAATACAGAACATTAGACCTACATAGCCCGTACCGCGCACTGTGCAATAATGAGCGCGTCACAGTGCTCAAGATTCCACGCATAAAACATTCTAGAAAGACAGGTTTGCATCAATCAGAATTTATTGGACACCAAGTGACCTACCGCCTAAACGTCTTTTAATAGGACTTTCTGCGTTTAATTATAATATTTACATTACTTGTTCTTAGTCAGGTGTGTATCTTCTTACATTACTCTAAGCTTTTTTTTGTGTGTGAAATTGATGACAACTATTAAGCAGTGTTGTTGACAGAGTTAAAGCTAAATTACTTATTGTCTTATTCTCTAGCAATGGACTCTGATCTATCCAATGAGGCCTTGTCCTCGATGGATAAGGCACAGTTTCTGGCCGACGTAAGTTATACTTATTTTCCAAAGAAAATATGTTTTGCCTCATATTTGCTGCTTTAGGTACTAATGGAGAACTCTATCTTGCAGAAAAAGCTCATGAGACTGTTCCTGGCCATGAAGGACCAGAGGAAAGTGCCCTCCAACATCACCCTCGGCCACATGAAGGATTGGCTGATGGCTGGGAGTCTCTTCCTGGAAGAGTAAGTTAAGCTTTGGTGCTCATAAATAGATAATTATCAACTGCTTGCTAGGTTGTACTCTTCAGTTTTAGATTTACTTTAAAGTTAGAAACTAGATGTGTTAGAATTATATATGCACAATTTGTTGAGAGAGAGAGAGAACTGACAAATGTTTTCCTTTTTTCATAGGAGGTGTCATGACTTCAGTCAGGGCACAGAGCTAAGGGAGCTTTATCTGGCTGAAGTGGTAAGGATTATAGCATCGTAGGCCAACATACTGTTTATATTCAATGAGAATCACAAACATGGTGGTGAGTTTATTCTTGACCAGTAAGCACTGTTGAAACTGACATCATATGTTTTACAGGCCTGGACTGCACGGAGGCTCCTCCGTCTAGACAAGATGGAGAAGGAGCTCCAGAAAGAACAGCGCCTCTCAAGGCAGTTCTACACAACAGTATGTATGACAACATCCTGTTGTGTTCTATATGAACACCAGAAAGGCCTTGGTTGAGTTGATTTAACTCTCTCTCACTCCCCCCCCCCCCCCCCTCTCTCTCTCTCCCTCTCCTACGAAGATAACCACTGAGGGACTGCAGCTTTTTTTAGAAAAGTTCCGCCCGGCAGCAGAGACAACTGCTCACAAAATCCTCCTCCCCGTCTTCTCTGGATTCCCAGCCTCCATCACAGCTGGGCCCAAGAGGGGCAACAGGCGCGGGAGGAGAGGCCCTGTTCACTCTGCGAAGAGGGAGGAGTTGTCCATCCCTCTGCAGGCGTTCCTCGGCTCTGCCAGAGATGACCTCATCCCAGAGGTGGTGAGGATATCACTGAAGCACCTACTAGAGGACGGACCAGGGCCAATGCCAAACAGGCAGTCAGATAGGGCCAAGGCGGAGGCCAGAAAACGTGCTGCCGTCGAGGACATCTATGGCCTGGTAGCCCAAGCTGCGTCAAAGTACTTGAGGCAATTTGGTGATGTCCCCGTGGCACGTCTCACTGCATTAAGTAAGGATGTGTCACGGGACATGGTGCGGGCCATATTTATGAAGTTTGAGGAGGCATCAAACAACTTCAGCCTCCTCGGCTTTGATGGCGCCCCCTTCGATGCCAGGGCGGTGGTCCGGGACGCAATCAGTGAGATGGCATTTAAAAAGAAGATGGCCTCCTCCCACCTCGTCCCTGACCACCTTGAGGGTCTGTACAGGGTGGTAGTACAGATTGTCAAGGAGACCATTGTCCGCCGAGGTCCAAGGGTCGAGGTAACCAACATTCTCTGCTCCTTCCCCTGGATTGAGGCAGTAGAGGAGGTCAGTCATGGACTTATCAACCATTCTAGAGTCTGCATGCTCGTCCAGAACATCCTGACTGAGATGGAGCAGATTACAGGCTCTGGCCTCCGGGTAGCAATAGCTCATGGAGGTGTGGAGACCTACCTCAAGTGTCTGGTGGGGCTTCAGCTAACTAAGACATGTGTGGGCCTTAACAATACTACTGGACCACTCCTGGCCACTGTGGTAAGATATAAAAGCCATCTGAAATGCTCTGCTTGATTTTGTTTAATTCTAGTCCAATATATTTTGTTATATGCTTTCAGACTGTATTGACTGCTATGTGGTTATCACTTAAACTTGAACTCACTGGTGGAACAGCTAATTGGCTGATGGCTAAGTGATTGTTGGAATTAATATTCGGACAGTTCTTGTAAGGAAAAGGGATCACGTCGATTTACATTATGAAGGTGAAATTCAATCGTTTTTCCAACTCTTATACTGTTTTATTATCTTTGTTTACAGCCTGCTGAGCCGATCACACTTGTGAGCAGCACTGAGGCAGCTGAATGCTGTGGTGAGGGAGCAGAATGCTGCATCGTGGCAGATGAATGCACTGGTGGTGAGTACTTGGGGACAATACATTTTGTAGACAGTCTAATATATCATGATGAGAAAATAGGCTTATTCAACAGACACACTTTCAACATGTTTGATCTCTGTGTCAAAATAGCAACTTTGATGGATGGAGAGGGAGAGAGACAGGCACAGGAATGCCGCGGAGAACCTGCGGAATGCAGGAGCGAGGCGGCGGAATGCCGCAGAGAACCTGCGGATTGCAGGAGTGAGGCGGCGGAATGCCGCGGAGAAGGCGGCGAAATGCCGGCGGAGGAATGCGAGGTGGCGGAATGCCGCGGAGAACCTGCGGATTGCAGGAGCGATGCGACAGAATGCCGCGGAGAAGGCGGCGGAATGCCGTCGGCGGAATGCGAGGCGGCGGAATGCCGCGGAGAACCTGCGGATTGCAGGAGCGAGGCGACAGAATGCCGCGGAGAACCTGCGGATTGCAGGAGCGGGGCGGCGGAATGCCGCAGAGAACCTGCGGATTGCAGGAGTGAGGCGGCGGAATGCCGCGGAGAAGGCGGCGAAATGCCGGCGGAGGAATGCGAGGTGGCGGAATGCCGCGGAGAACCTGCGGATTGCAGGAGCGATGCGACAGAATGCCGCGGAGAAGGCGGCGGAATGCCGTCGGCGGAATGCGAGGCGGCGGAATGCCGCGGAGAACCTGCGGATTGCAGGAGCGAGGCGACAGAATGCCGCGGAGAACCTGCGGATTGCAGGAGCGGGGCGGCGGAATGCCGCGGAGAACCTGCGGATTGCAGGAGCGGGGCCGCGGAATGCCGCATGGAACCTGCGGATTGCAGGAGCGAGGCGGCAGAATGCCGCGGAGAAGGCGGCGGAATGCCGGCGGCGGAATGCCGCGGAGAACCTGCGGATTGCAGGAGCGGGGCGGCGGAATGCCGCGGAGAACCTGCGGAATGCAGGAGCGAGGCGGCGGAATGCCGCGGAGAACCTGCGGATTGCAGGAGCGAGGCGGCGGAATGCCTCCGAGAACCTGCGGATTGCAGCAGCGAGGCGGTGGAATTCCGCGGAGAACCTGCGGAAAGCAGGAGCGAGGCGGCGGAATGCCGCGGAGAACCTGCGGAATGCAGGAGCGAGGCGGCGGAATGCCGCGGAGAACCTGCGGAAAGCAGGAGCGAAGCGGCGGAATGCCGCGGAGAACCTGCGGAATGCAGGAGCGAGGCGGCGGAATGCCGCGGAGAACCTGCGGAATGCAGGAGCGAGGCAGTGGAATGCCGCGGAGAACCTGTGGAATGCAGGAGCGAGGCGGCGGAATGCCGCGGAGAACCTGCGGAATGCAGGAGAGAGTCACAGACATGCTGTGGAGAACCTGCAAAATGCAGCAGAGAGGCAGCTGAGAGCAGCAGTGGTACGTACTTGTGTGCTGATTAAATTAAGAAATGAGTCTTAATTCAAGACACACTTTTGACATGTTACATCTCTGTGTCAAAACAGTTACTTTGATGGATGGAAAGGCATCTGAATGTTGCAGCGAGTCACAGAAATGCTGCGGAGAAGCTGTAGAATGCAGCAGAGAGGCAGCTGAGAGCAGCAGTGGTAAGTACTTGGTGCTGATTTAATTAAATGAGTCTTAATTCAACAGACACACTTTTGACATGTTCCATCTCTGTTTCAAAACAGTGACTTGATCGATGGATAAACTAAGATCAATAAACTAAATATGTTTTTTTCTATTCTTTCAGATCCTGGAGATGGAATTCTCCTAAAGAAGAAGAAGAAGAAGAAGAAGGGACAAGTTCGAGGGTTCTTCAGGCGTCTAGGGAGGATCCTGACCTGCTCCACTGGCCTTCCCAAAGAAAAGTAAAATGAGCCCTTACCCCCAGCACAGAAAAAATTACCAAAAATAAACTAATATGGATTTTGATGATCAACATTGTGAATTTGTACATTTTTACAGAACATGCTAATTGCAATTCCGCAATTGATTACACTTGATAAGACAGGATTTTCTATTATCAATGGTACTAATCTGGTACAGATCCACTGCATCATCTTCATAACACACCAAGTTATTTCAGATATAGTATGTTGCATATTAATGTAGATCATTGGAGGCTGGTGGAGGTAGAAATCGGAGCACACGCTCATTGAAATGCATGGAATGGATTAAGAAATGGTATCAAACACATGTGTTTGATGTATGTTTTATACCATTCTTTATTCCATGCATTACAATAAGCCCATCCTCTGATTTCCACCTCCACCTGATCAGGTTTTGATCAATGCTGTTCAGAGAATCCCTGTGGAATGGACCAAAAGACTGACCCTTACCCTGCCACTGGGGGGCGATAGTGGAGGCCTTACCCCATTACCCCCTCTGACTAAAACCCTTTTTTGAGTTTTTAATGAATGTTCTGAAAATAAGTTTACTATGAAACTGCTAGAAAATAAAATAGCCATGCAGAAACTGTGCAGAAACTGCCACATGCAGAACTGTGAACACTCCATACTACCTGCAGTGTTAAATTATTGTGTGACAAACAAACACATTTGAGAGATAAATATACTGTTTGAGTCTTGTCAGATTAAATGTGAAAGTTTTTGCATCACCTGCGTCACACACACACACACACACACACACACACACACACACACACACACACACACACACACACAGTGATGAGAGAGAAAATAGGATGTTTTTATTTGTGTTTTCTATTTATGAATTGTGAGCTGTAAACATCAGCTTGCAAATAAGCCTTCTGCCCTTTTCATTGTGTTCTGACTGAGAGACAGGATTATAGAGCTCTGCTTTATGGATGATACGCCCTTTACTGTGGAAAGTTATCCAAATGCTGCACGTTGGGTCTTGTAAAAGCAGAAGGAGCATTTAAAGAGTACCT
This sequence comes from Argentina silus, assembly GCF_951799395.1. Classification (NCBI taxonomy): domain Eukaryota; kingdom Metazoa; phylum Chordata; class Actinopteri; order Argentiniformes; family Argentinidae; genus Argentina; species Argentina silus. The sequence goes on from NC_139654.1 coordinate 48,398,833, forward strand.
ATTGTAGCAGGTAGGACCTTAATTGGTCCACCATGTGACAAAATGTCATTGGCTGGGTAATTTCCTGTGTGCCCTATTTAAAGCTTTGCAATCAGGCATTTGGAGAGACGATTTACGTGGGGTCCTTACCATGTGTGTGACAATTGTTGTAGGTGGTTGGATGTGTCATGATGTTATGTTTGAGAACACTGTATTTTTTTATTATAGAAAATGCTAAAATTCATTGTATGATGTAATGATTCTAAAAGTGTACCTATATATTCCCTAGGGAAAGCAAATTGTGGGCTGGTGTTCTGTCAGCATGTGTCTGTCATATTTGAAGCAACTTCATTGAGCTTTAAATGCAGGCTGGTGGTAAATGAGAACTAACTCCAGGTTTCTGTCTCTTCAGATAATCGCTATGCCTGCCGCTGTTCTTTTCCTTGTTTGTTTAAGACAACGTTCATTTTGACATCTTTCGTTAAAGTCACTTCCCAGCTGGAGATTCAGTTTGATTAGATTAGATTAGATTCAACTTTATTGTCATTGTGCAGAGTACAAGTACAGAGACAACAGTTAGCGTCTACCCAGAAGTGCAAAAAAGCAGAAAAGTGCAGTGTGAACAGTATATACAGGTAGTGCAGTATATGAGCAGTATAGTAGTGCAGTATAGTATAAGTAGTGCAGTGTAAGCAGTATCTGAATTAGTATTATTAGAATTGATAGTGACAACTTTAATTTTAATGAACATTTTAAACTTTATAACTCAACCTGCTTTATTGAGAATCCTAGAAGTGAGGTTGATATACCGGTGACGGTTATCCTACTGGTATTGCAGTGTGCAGTGAATTCCCAAAGTCTTCCATCCCTCACTTGTGCTTTTAGGCTACTGGTGCAACTGTGGGAATGTTTGAAAACCGCGTCCATTGAAAAGGAAACACCATTGCTCTACATGCTATTCTATATTTCAAAATAGAGTAAAACCATCTTATATCATTTATTTGGTAGGCCTGTGTTTGGGAAACCCAGAGCATTACGGAGCTCCTGCATTGACCAAAGGGTGGCGTTGCTGAGCATGAATGTTAATTGACATTCTGTTTGATATGCCCTAATGATCACATCTCCAGTATTCCAAGAAAACAATGTTCTGAATGTATTATCAAGTACATATCACTTTGATCTCTTACCAGTCCATTTGACACCCCCAACTGAAACAGAACGAGTGGAAAAAATCACATTCAACATCTGACCCTGAAAGAGCCACACCATTTATTTAAAAATATATATATATATATTATATTAATTACTCCATTGGATTAATGTGAGCTCATGTTCAATTTTCCCCTCGGACACCGCGTTACGCCCCGGTTTCATTCTTTGTCGGCAGAATTAATCTAATAGGGAGAAAGTGGTTATTAGGTCACAATGCAGCCTGAGAGAGATTTTCAGTCAGGCACTGTTTAGGAGCAACCTGAACAAGGCCCTGCTGTGCCATTCTGTCTTCTAAAGCCTCTTGTGTAACTGTTTTTGAATAAAATCCCACTCTTGTTCCCCATCCAATTCCCCCCAATGTGAATGGAGTTGTAATATGTTCATACTATGATGGCCATTAAGAGTAATCTCACCTCTGTGTTGGAAATGTGGAAATTATCATGGGTGCCTTTACTATCAAGAGGTGTGTGTGTGTGTGTGTGTGTGTGTGTGTGTGTGTGTGTGTGTGTGTGTGTGTTTATTGATGATAGTCCATAAGCATCTCTCAACTGGATTCCTTTGGAAAGACTCTGTAACCTCCTATAATAAAGGCAATTATTGCATTACCAGGTTTGTGGTGAGAAAGCCATTAAATGGTGAGGTGAACAGTTCAGGTGTACAAGACAGTGTCATAGAGTATACAGGTACAACCTTGATCCATGGACATGATGTAGTCATTAGACACTGCAGGTCTTGAATATGAAATACAGAACTATTCAGAAATATGAATGTGGGGGGACATGCAGCGTTCGGCCTGTAGAGGGTGCTACAGGACCGTGGCCAAGGTGCGGAACCGAGGCTTTGTCGCACACCTGTTGCGAATGAAGCCTCGTTAATGAATGGTTTAAGATGTGTGTGCCTCTGCTTTGGGGAAAAGAAGGCTGAAAAGCTACGACTGAAAAGTCGCCCAGGACCGGAAAAAGGAACATTCTAAATAAACGGGTTTTATTTCTCTTATCACTACCACCGAGTCCGCCTCTGTGTTAAGGACCTTGTTACAATGAAACATTCATTTATCACTGAAAATACAGTCTTTCAGGGACGGTCGGCATTTCGTACAATAGACTGCATGAAAAATACATGAGTTTCTGATGCCCAAAGATCTCCAACCAAGGTTTCTGAGGCACAGAGTACAGAAGTCAGCAGAGGAGCGAGGTCAATAGCAGGGGAGAAAATTAGAGAGAAAAGAACAAGTGGGGGTGGGAGAGAGAGGCAGAGGGAGAGAGACAGAGAGAGAGAGACTGGGGCAGAGGAGACAGACACACATACAGTGTACACAGATAGAGAGAGAGAGAGATAGAGGGAGGGGAGAAAGATACAGGGGAGAGACACACACACAATGTACACAGACAGAGAGAGAGAATTCAATAAGACAATTTGAATTACCCAGTACTGTACCACAGCAGCAGGTAATATCACATTCCTTCGACAACGCAGCGTTGCTTAGCTCATTTCGGGTTTAACTCCCAATTAGAATGAAATCTAACTTAATGCACCATCGCTGGCACTACACATGGTTGATTACATGCTGTGATCAGCTAATGAAATGAGGGGAGAGGTAAAAAGGCCAGTTAGGGGAACTGACTCCTGAATTATACATGATATTAATTATATCTTGTGGCTTTGTTATATTAATTATATCTTGAGGAGGGTTTTTTGGTTGAGTTGACTTCATTCCCTTTGGATCCTGGATTTCGTCCTCATCCTGCTACGCTGCTGTTGGAGGAGCTGTGCGGAGCGTGGACTGGCGAGCCATTTCCAACGTCCCTTTTGTTGATTTTGATCTCCGTGAGAAAAGGAGAGACACTGTGCATTGTGCCATCTGGATTTCGGTAGGACAGATCCTTTGATGACCTGCTGACACACACTTGAACCACTGGACGGACCCTGGTCCATTGACTGAGACTAAGTAATCACAAATCTCCTCAACCTCCATCTGAAAGAGCTGGATCTAAGCTCGAATGAACTAGAAGATTCCTTAAATGGAGTGTCCTTAATTGCTCATGGACTGGGATATGTCCAGGAAAGACTAAATACACTAAAGTACGTTTTGAACCAGTCAACCTTTCATCAGAAAGTAATCACTTATGCTAACCACTGAGATTAAGTAATGCTCCCCCCCTCCCCCCTCCAGTATTGTATGCTGTGATTCTGTGTTAAAAGAGTAATACTTTCCTCTCCATCTATTTGTAGGCTCTCGCAATGCAAGGTCCTCTGCTACTCTGGCTAGATCTCTGATAAAGTTTAGCAGTTGTGACTTGTGCACCGAACTGGATTTAAGCATTAATAACCTAGGTGATCAATCAACTCATTGGTACACTGATGCAAGTTGACCAAGCAAGTGTGGCGTGAGTATTAAATTCACCCTGTAACTGAGTATTTCACATATTAAATTAAGTTTAAGCTTCCAGTATGTATATTTGAGCTTTAAAATAGTGCCCAGTGGCCATGATATATCGGTAGCGATTAAGGAATGATATCACGTGATAAAAAACATTTAGTGAAGAGCACTGTTTTAGTTCAAACAAAGAGCTTTATAAAATCTGGTGTGAAGGTTGAGTACTGGCATTTACGTACCTATTTTGCGTTTTGTTTGTTTACAAGTACATGCACATTATGCCGCTATCTATGTACATTTTCAAATTGTCAGTTTGACCAAAAAGGGCAACAAAGCACAAAACTACATGCTTTTTAAGTGAAATATTTAAGAGTGCCATTTTCTTCACCAGGACTTACCAATGTAACCTGAGCTTGTACTACTGTAGCCTTACGGGGGGATGCTGCAAACAGCTGGCTGCATTTCTAGGAGCCGAAACCTGCCTGACTCGGCTGAACATGAGTAGCAGCAAATTGCTGAATTCAGGCGTGATGCTGTTCTGCGAAGTGCCTGAGGTCACAGTGGTGTTATCTGCAGGAACTGAAGTATGTCTACCTCAGAGTTTAGCTTATCTATCTCTTATTCCAGTAGCAAGATCATTCAAGTGTGCATTTATAATATATTCATGTTGCATGGATTTGGTTTCTGCTTTGTAATGTGTAAACATAATAATGTCTCCCCTTTTATTCTAGTCTTGCAAACTGTGGAATCACTGAGGAAGGCTGTGCTGCTCTGGCTTCTTCACTGAATGCAAACCTCTCTATCTCGGAATGCCTGAGAGAGCTAGATCTGAGCAGGAATCAACAGACTCAGGAGTCAACCAGCTCGCTGCAGCACTGAAGAATCCATCCTGTCTAATAGATACACTCAGGTGAAAACTAGAACCAGTACTCCCATATCAGAAAAAATTTGTACTGTATAACTTTACATGCAACATTGTATTAATATGCTTTTCATGGGCAGTTTGCGTCAAGGGATGTATTCATACCGAAAAGCGGGTTACAAAGTGCTTTGGCTCAATGCTTCAACAGATGTTGCCCCAGGTCTCAGTAAAATTCCAAGGTCAAAAACCCTTTCTTTTAAATTTTTTTACATTCATGGCATTTAGCAGACGCCTTTATCTAAAGCGACTTACAACAATACATTTGTTTAAGTAAGTGAATCATCTATCCAACAGTCATCATAAGACAAAGTAATCAATGCTCACACCAAGGGCCATCGGCAGTCGTAATGCCAGTAGGCTAATATTTTTTTTTTTTAAATATATTTTATTAGCAGGAGAGAACTTGCACAGGGGGGAAGCGGGGAGAAGAGGTCTCGGGGTTGGGGTTAGGGTTAGGGTTAGTATAGGGGGGGTAGTGAGGGTGAAGCGGTCTTTAGGAGGGACTGTTAAGATGGAGCCTGAAGAGATGGGTTTTCAATCTACGGCAGAAGATCGGAAGTGACTCTTCAGTCCTGACCGTTGTGGGAAGCTCATTCCACCAGCGGGGCACCAGGACAGTGAAAAGCTGTGACCGAGTAGTGCGGCCACTGCATCCACGTAGAAGCGACGGTTCCAGGTTTGTTGTCGACAAAGAATCTACAGGAGCGTGCTGTCGCTGTGATGTACGCCACACAGGATAAGTGGTTGTCAAGGATCACCCCAAGGTTCTTGGCTGTATGAGAGGAGGTCACAGTAGAGTTTTATACTGTGATGGAGAAGTCTTGGAGAGGGCAGGCTTTCCCTGGGAGGAAGAGCAGCTCAGTCTTGTCAAGGTTGAGCTTGAGGTGGTGGGCTGACAGCCACCAAGACATGCCGAGACACGTGTTGCCACCTGTGAGTCAGAAGGGGGGAAAGAGAGAAAAAGCTGAGTGTCATCTGCGTAGGTGTGGTAGGAGAAACCATGTGAAGAAATTACCGAGCCGAGAGATTTGGTATAGAGAGAGAACAGTAAAGGCCCAAAGACAGAGCCCTGAGGGACACCAGTGGTGAGGGGTCACCTGGTAGGAGCGACCGGCAAGGTAGGATGCAAACCAGGAGAGTGCAGAGCCAGAGATGCCCAATTCTGAGAGGGTGGAGAGAAGGATTGGGTGGTTTACTGTGTCAAATGCAGCAGACAGGAATGAGAACAGAGGAGAGGGAGGAAGCTTGAGCGGAGTGGAGAGCCTCCGTGACAGCGAGGAGAGCAGTTTCAGTAGAGTGCCCAGCTTTAAAGCTGGATTGGTGAGGGTCAAGGAAGTTGTTTTGAAGGAGGTAGTTAGACAGTTGGTTAGAGACAGCACGTTCAAGGGTTTTAGATAAGAAGGAGAGAAGGGATACCGGTTTGTAGTTATGGACAGCAGACGGGTCAAGAGTTGGTTTCTTGAGAAGAGGCTTGACTCTGGCTGTCTTGAAGGCAGCTGGGACAGATCCTGTGGATAGAGAGGAATTGATTAAGGTGTAAGGAACGGAAGGAGGTCTTTGGAGATGGATTGGAGAAAGGGGGAGGGGATAGGATTGAGGGGGCAGGTGGTTGCCCGCTTGGATGTGACCAGCTTTAGAACATCATCAGAGGAGAGGGGGGAGAAATTTGATAAACCAGAGACTGGGTGTTGCACAGTGGGTTTGGGAGGAGAGGTAGCATTGTTGGTGAGAGGTAGAGGGAAGGAGCTGCTAATGTTATCAACCTTCTTTTCAAAATAGGTGACAAAGTCATCGGCAGACAGAGAGGAGGGAGGAGGGGGAGGAGGAGGGTTGAGGAGTGAGGAAAATGTGGAGAACAGTTTCCTTGGGTCAGAGACAGAGGATTGAATTTTGGAATGGTAGTATAAGGCTTTAGCAGCTGATGCAGATGAGGTGTAGTTGAGTAGGAGAGAGAGATAAGGGTCTAGGTCATCAGGAAGGCCAGATTTTCTCCATTTCCTCTCAGCTGCCCAGAGCCCTATTCTACAACCTTGCAGGGTTTCAGACAGCCAGGGAGCGCGTGGAGTGGATGGTGCCGGCCTTGAGATCTGTGGACAGAGAGAGTCGAAGGATGAGGAAAAAGAGGACAGGAGGGTGGAGGAAGCTGCATCAGTAGATAGAAGAGAGAAGGATTCAACAGAGGGTAGGGTGGATAAGACAGAGGAAGAAAGAGCGGTGAGTGAGTGGGTGCGCAGGCCGCAACGAGAGGACACAGTGTGGGTAGAGACTGGTTGGGAGGGTGAGCATTTGAGAGGGAGGGAGAAGGATACAAAATGATGGTCCGAAACCGGAAGAGAAGTAACAGTGAGGTTTGAGGTATGGTAGGATCTTGTGAAGACAAGGTCAAGCTGATTGCCCGCCTTATGAGTGGGACGAGAGTGGGACTGAGTAAGGCCGAACGAACTCTATCATGAGCCATCTCGTCTAATTATCCAAATCTCCGTCCTCACACCTTGAGATGTATGGTCCTCTGTGATCACTGTCTTGTTGTTGCTTGAGGGAAACATATTGAATGTACGCTTTAATCACACTCACCAAGACCCAGGGGAGATAACTTAATGGCATAATAATAAGTAAATAATAAGTAGCTTTCAAGATTCAAATCACACTTTTTATGCACACGTGTTTGATACCATTCCTGATTCCGTTCCATGCATTGCAATGAGCCCCGTCCTCCGATGTCTATCTCCGTGAATGTCTGTGGCTTAATCTCTCTCTCTCTCTCTCTCGCCACCCTCCACACACTTGGCGACCACATATGCTTTGACCATGTTGGCTGTGACCACACAACGTGTACAACGTTATTGGTATTTTGTGTAGTTGACGTGTCATTTTAGGATACGCCGCATCGCTGACACTTATCATTTTCTTCTATGCTGTAATGGCGAAAAATGTATTTGTATTATTTTGCTTGAGTCCTGTATGAAATGTATTGACCTTGTTGTGACCCAATGTACTTTGTTATTTTCCATTACGTGACTGAGGAAAGAACCAAAACTGACTGCTTCTGTGATCTTACAATAGACGGAATGTGACCTTGGAACACTCCTAACCGTAGGCTGAGACATTGTGATAGTGGCTCACAAAGCCTACGCTTCTTTCCCAGCTTCTTTTCTATGTTATCAGCAAGCAGGTGCAAAACATGTTTACCACTAGACCTATGACGTACGAGCATTAGAGTAAAGGACGGTCCTCTCCTCAGCCACGGCATCAGTCTCTGAATCCACACTTTTGGTGAAGGAATGCTGATCCAGCTGTAACCAACGTTGTTTAAACTTTGCATATGCATTAAAACTCTCAACTGAGACCAAACATTGTTTATTGTTGCTCACTGAAAGATTTCCACCACAATCTACAGCTAGGCCAAGTTGTGGTGGACCCGGAACACAATTTTGTAAGCCAGTCATCAGTTTTTCTTTGGATAAAAAACAAGGCATTAGACATGGAAAGTGTAACCTAGGTTAAAATAGCCATAAACAGATACTTGAATAAATAACAGTAAAAATATTTCTGAATAAATATTCTGACATTAGAAATAAAAGTCCATGATTTAGTCTAATAAATAGGATTAAAAATAATTCGTTTCAATATAGATTTTTACAGGAAGTTTTGTCACTTAAACTAGTCAGCCAATCAGAATGGCTGGTTGCAACTTCCTTTTTCATTGAGAATGCTAGTCAGAGACGAAGCAAGTTGAGCGAAAGCTAGTGGAACTAACCAGTGAGCAAAATAACAGCAAAACCGAGTGAAAACGTTTATTTTCTTTGATTTGAAAGTGTTTTATGTTGTATTCTGTCTGCAAAGGTAGACTGTGGTTTATTTAGACATTATATAAGAGAGTAAAACCGTGTATTATCCGGAGCCACGCTCCCGCTGGCGAGCCTCCTACATTTTTAGAAGAACCATCGGATCATCATCACGTTGCATCCACAAGATTCATCTACATTCTGGAGAAGAACAAGGACTCTTTCATCGGATTTGCGGTAGGACTGTGTAAAGCCTTCGTTATTTCGTTGCAAGAGGATTCGTTTGGACTTTAATTTGCGGTAAGCGTGGACTCAATGAAAACTAAGTTCGCACGTGGCATTCGCTGGACTGTTTCGCCTGGTTGCTAGCAAGGTTGAATTCGTTGACCGTTGCATACGGTCTATGATTGAATTGCATTGTTGCCTGAAAAGATTGATTAGCATTAAACTTGATACTTGATAGTTATTCACTATACGTTCATAGCCTTGATGTTAATGTTGAATGGTGAATGTTTTAATTGATGTTTGATGGTATTATTGTTATCCTACTGGTTTCATGCTAATGCCAAACTGATTTTGATTTTGTTCTGAACTCGCTAAACATAGTAGCTCACTGGTTTATATTGCTAAAATAGGAGATTAATACTTGATACTTGATTCTAAATAGGCCTAGTGAAAATATTGATTTAATGAAGATTTAAAAGATCTTAATGATACTTAGATAGAATAATCTTATGGAAAAGTAAGATAGCCATTGAACTTAAAATAGTTAACTATTGAAATTAGAAACCAAATAGAACTTTAAAAGAAACTTTAACCGAGACTTCACTTTAGAAATATTTTCTTGAACTGAGAGACTTTGTTTTTCTTGATATTCCTTAAAGAAGAGGTTTATTATTGACTCATTTGCATTTAGATGCAATTGTTTTCAGTATTCAATGTATGTATGTGTAATGTAAACTGTCTTATGGTACCAATTTTCTACTTCTAACTTTTTCTACAAATGTGTATAAACAAGCCGGCATTTAAAACTTACTTGATGGTCTGTGGTGTGTCTGATTATTATTTTGCTATTATTACTGTTTTAACTACTACTGCTCCCTACGAGCCTAGTCACTGGTCCTAACATAGCATACTTATCTACAACTCAAGGTAAGTGTTACAAAAGGTTCTCCCGTTATTCTCTCAAATTGTCCTTCCATTTCTAAACTGAGGCCATGTCAAGACTGAATAAGTAGTCCTATAAGTAGGTGGGGATAGCGTATCAATCCACTCGTATCAAAATAAATACTTTTTGGCGGTCATTCGGCGCAATGTAACTTTTCTAAATGTTTTCTGGCTGTGTGTGCTTTAATCGAGGGAGATTGGATCACATTTCAGCTAGTCACAACAACAACGTTAAAGTGTCAAGTTGCAAAGGGGGGACATCATATCATCATCTTCAGCTGTCCAGAAAAAGTGCGGTCTGGTCTGTTCGAATATCCCCAGCAGGCGAGAATTCTACCACTGAACCACCAATGCTTAGATGTCAGCAAGGATAGAGAATGAATGGGGAATTTAAGACTTAACTTTAAGACTTAACTTTAGCGCGAGACCGTGGTTCAATTCCCCAACTGATCAATTAAAACTTGGTTGTATGTCTTTGAACCAAAAGAAAAGTTGATCATTAAAGGGTGTGTAGTTTCCGTAGTGTAGTGGTCATCACGTTCGCCTCACATGCGAAAAGTCCCCGGTTCGAAACCGGGCGGAAACACATTTATTCTCACCATTCCAGGACCATGGCGCTTTCTCTCTGTAGCCGTAACATTATTGTAGTGAGATAATTGTGTAAAATGAAAACTGTCAATAACCAGTTCACAAAACATAGCTAGTTTGGCTTGAAACACCAGGTGAGCAAAGGATTTAGGCAAAAAGTGTTTGTGCACAGGCTGGGAATCGAGCCCAGGCCTTCCAAACCACCTCCTCTGCCCATGTTGGTAATCGAACCCAGGCCTCCCATACCACCTCCTCGTTAGTATAGTGGTCAGTATCCCTGCCTGTCACGTGGGAAACCGGGGTTCATTTCCCTGACGGGGAGAGCTACTTATTTCTTGCAGCTCTAATTCAAGCAAAGCAGTCCAAAGGTAGTGAAACGTAGTTGTTAGCTAAATATGTAGCACAAAAAGACCTTCTAACTTGGAAACGTGCAGATCTGGCAGTCCCGTTGGCACCCTTCGATAGCTCAGTTGGTAGAGCGGAGGACTGTTGGTTCTTTTGCAGTAATCCTTAGGTCGCTGGTTCAAATCCGGCTCGAAGGAGGAGCCTTTTTTTTTTTTCTTTTTTGTGAGTTTTAACAAGGTGTCGTTCAAGGACTCCAGCGAACGAGGGTTGTGTCTCCACAAAATTCGTTCCCTGACCGGGAATCGAACCCGGGCCGCGGCGGTGAGAGCGCCGAATCCTAACCACTAAACCACCAGGGAGAGACTGTTGCCCTGCATCTGTGATGAGGTGTCCTTGTCTAAACAGTCTTCCAAGTGTCCTGACTCAGCACAGCCATGACGGTCAACAACGTCCTCTACCATGCTGTCGCTATGTGTTCCAAAAATCCCTGCAGTTGCCCATTGGGGATGTAGCTCAGTGGTAGAGCGCATGCTTTGCATGTATGAGGTCCAGGGTTCAATCCCCTGCATCTCCAAAATACGGCCTCCCTTTTGGGCAGAGGCACATTCTGCATTCAACACTGACCCTCTAAGTTGGAAACGTGCAGATCTGGCAGGCCCAAACAATGAACATGACAATGAGTTCACTGTACTCCAATGTCCTCCACAGTCACCAGATCTCAATCCAATAGGGCACCTTCGGGATGTGGTGGAACGGGAGAATCGCATCATGGATGTGCAGCCGACAAATCTGCAGCAACTGCGTGATGCTATCATGTCAACGGAGGGATGTTTCCAGCACCTTGATGAATCTATGGCACAAAGAATTAAGGCAGTTCTGAAAGCAAAAGGGGGTCCAACCCAGTACTAGCAAGGTGTACCTAATAAAGTGGCCAGTGAGTGTATAACTGTGGTTTACAATTATCAAAGGTCCTCATGAAGTGTTAATGTAATTGTCCTTTTCATGAATTGAACCCTGGCCTCCCGCATGGCAGGCGAGAATTCTATCACTGAACCACCAATGCTTACATGTCAGCCGAATTTGGCCTTGAAGAATGGATATTTACATATATCGGTGGTTTCCAACGGCCGTAAAGAAGTGTTCATGCATTGGCCAGGAATCGAACCCGGGACTCCCGCGTGGCAGGCGAGAATTCTACCACTGAACCACCAATGCTTAGATGTCAGCAAGGATAGAAAATGAAGGGGGAATTTTGAGTGAGTTTAAGACTTAACTTTAGCGCGAGACCGTGGTTCAATTCCCCAACTGATCAATTAAAACTTGGTTGTATGTCTTTGAACCAAAAGAAAAGTTGATCATCGAAGGGTGTGTAGTTTCCGTAGTGCCTTATACGTTCGCCTTATACGCGAAAGGTCCCCGGTTCGAAACCGGGCGGAAACACATTTATTCTCACCATTCCAGGACCATGGCGCTTTCTCTCTGTAGCCGTAACATTATTGTAGTGAGATAATTGTGTAAAATGAAAACTGTCAATAACCAGTTCACAAAACATAGCTAGTTCGGCTTGAAACACCAGGTGAACAAAGGATTTAGGCAAAAAGTGTTTGTGCACAGGCTGGGAATTGAACCCAGGCCTTCCAAACCACCTCCTCTGCCCATGTTGGTAATCGAACCCAGGCCTCCCGTACCACCTCCTCGTTAGTATAGTGGTCAGTATCCCTGCCTGTCACGTGGGAAACTGGGGTTCATCTCCCCAACGGGGAGAGCTACTGATTTCTTGCAGCTCTACTTCAAGCAAAGCAGTCAAAAGGTAGTGAAACGTAGTGAGTGGTTGTCCATCAGTCGTGTTCTTTGCGACAATGACCTTTCTGGTTGTCATTGTAGCTGTTTACACAACAAGGATGAACTGCCCCAAACCAGGTGATTGTCATGTATTGGGCCAGTTCTATTTCGGTCCCTTCACCTAGCTCCTATGTCTTCAGTGTTCACCAGGGCTCATATTCACAAAGCATCTTAAAGTAGGAAAGCTGATCTAGGATCAGTTTAGCCTTTTAGATCAGATTGAATAAGATTACATGGAAAGGTGGGGGACCTGATCCTAGATCAGCACTCTTACTCTGAGACACTTTGTGGATATGGGCTTTGTTGGAGTTGGAGCTAAAGTTAGCTCGCTAACTCCCTTTGATCGCTTCCGTAGTATATAACCCGAGTAGTTGAAAAGTGCATTTATTAGGTTTTTTGGAAGGCACATATCACAAGCTTTAGACCCAAGAAGACAGCCACCAGAGGAACAATCAGAGTGAGTAAACGTACGACTTTATTACAAACTGTGGCTTGGCGGGGTCATTTTTATTTCGATACTTGACAAGTATCACCAGTGACAGAACCACACAAGTGTTCACCGGTTTTGTACGTGGAGGGTGCTTTAGTAGAGTCAGTGTGATCTGGGTGGATGAGAGAGGTGCTGAGCTGCAGGGAGACTCCAGATACCAGGGTGTCATACAGGGCGTCTGACTGTGACACTCCAGAGGCCATTGTCTTACCATGCTTACAATGGGTCAGGAAAACCTTTCAGCCTCAAACAATATAATAAGAAGAACATATGCCATTTAGCTAACGCTTTTATCCAAAGCCACTTACATTGCAGTGAGTGCATACATTTCAGTATATATGTGTTAGGGTTAGGGTTAGGGCCATGCTCTACCAACTGATTGGTAGTTTTTTTTTTCAGCGAATATCATAATTACATGATAGAATGACTAGCAAAGGAGTTCAAAAGTTGAGTGTGCGGAATTTATTAAGTTTGACAATGAGGACGAATCTCATTGCCAAACTTTCCCATAATTCAGTGTGTTTGTGTGTGCGTGTGTGTGCGTGTGTATGTGCGCGCGCGCGCGTGTGTGAATTTGAGTGTCTGTGGCAGACTCTGTGCATGCATGCATTTATGTGTTTGTGCATGTGTGCATGCATGTGTGTGTGTGTGTGTGTGTGTGTGTGTGTGTGTGTGTTTGTTTGTGTCCATGTGTGCGGGCGTGCATGCGTGTTTGTCCGTGTGTGTATGTATGTTTGAGAGTTTTTAATTCAACTCTAGGGCTCATTTAGTTGAGTCTTCAGTTGAGTATTACTGGAACTCATCCTACTCTCAGAAATTGATGTGCTTCTTATACCACTTCCCTTCTTCCGCCACAAGTTCCCATCTAATCTGATTATCTCAACTCACCATCTCTAACGGGAGCACAAGTCATTTCAAATTCAAGGTATGAGTGGGACTTGTGTGAAAATGTGCCGTTGTTACAGAGAATACATTGACCTGCGTTTGTATTGGGACATTGAAGCATTCTTTCTTCTTTTGGCTCGATATTTTAAAAGTTTGAATTTGAAATCAAACTGTTCATATGAGGTTAAATGCACGAGTATGGTCACACTGATACAATGTTAACTAAGACTCTGTTTCTGACTGAAGTGCTGCTGACCTAAAAACATACACGTTTACTGTAACCCTTCTAATTCCATGTCCTGCTGAGCTAAAAGTGTGCAGGTTTACCGTCACGCAAATGAATACATTATCTATGAAGTAATGAGACAAATGAACATAACAAAATATAACATGGTTCATGAGAAAAGAGTGGTCCAAAAAAAGTGAAAAAACATATTGTGAATGTGTCAATGTGTATTTAGGGTTAGGGTTAGAACCAATACATTAATTAGCAGAGGTTGTGCTGATCTAGGATCAGGTAGGACCTGCACTCTTACTCTGAGACACTTTGTGGATACAGGTTTTAAGGTGCACATACTGTACTCAGTCATTGAAGGTGTAGGAGTCAGTGGAAGGGGCAAGGGAGTGGATTGGAATCAGGCCATAGATGAGCCCATGCTACTCTTTGGAGACATCTCCCCCACCTACCGTACAGATCAAGGATCAGCTCGTCAGCTCTCTGAGCCTCAAGCCTAACTGAACTGGGAAACAAATTAAACTGATCCTGGGGCAGAATTTAGCAATCCATTTAACCCTCAGTGTAGCACAGCAGGGTCTCTACAGTGGTTACATGTCAGAGTTTGATTTTGATGCCTTGTTTCAGCACTGTACTCTGATTAGGGTATAATAGTCCTGTGACATATTTCCTTTATTCTTTTCTCCAGAGGTACCTTAAACTACTCTATACAGTATACTAACCCCTCACTATACAGTATGGTCTTTTGGATGCTGCCTTAATCTTCCTCACCAAATGTTCAGGTTTGACCTCTGCATCTCCCTCTGTGATGAAGAGCTCTGTGCAGATCTTGTTGAAAAGTATGGGTTCTCCTTGTTTAGCTATTCTCTGAAATACACATTCACACTTTGGCACACAACAACGCAAGTTAGGTGTCAATCCAAAGACGCAAGAATGACACTTCAATCTCGTTGAAAGCATCGGTTCGAACCCCGCCAAGGTTGAAGCTGTCTCCGTGCTCAAAGAAGCCGTTGGATAACGTCTGTCTGAATGTGGTCTCCGAAGGATGTGCCGCACGCTTTACATTGTTTCTCCACTGTTTCCACGCCCACGGTCATCCAAGCTGACAAAGAAGCATGGCTGTGTGACAAGGATGGGATTCGAACCCACGCATGCAGAGCAGATTGGATTAGCAGTCCATCACCTCAACCACTCTGCCACCTCGTCCTACTCTCGTGATTGCCCGGTAGCCCTTTCCACCGGATACTTAAAGCCAGGATGTGAAGAAAGGCTTTTTAACAGTGGAATTTTGCTGCTACCTGGGGAAACATCTGTTGAACCATTGAGCCAAAGGACTTTAATTTGGTGGACCCAGCTTGTGAAAGTTTTCGTCAAAGGGCTCGTCCGGGATTTGAACCCGGGACCTCTCACACCCGAAGCGAGAATCATACCACTAGACCAACGAACCATCTGACAACACCTTGCCCCTCCACCGCAACGGAGCCTCAGGTTGTGGGAAGTGTCCGCACTGTCTGCATAAAAAAAGGACTATCTCAATCGTGTTCGCAACGCTGGCAAGGTGACCCATCTGCTGAAGCAGCTAGCCAAGACACTTTGATGGAGTCGTCCGAGCTGGTGAAAGGCTAAATCAAAGGGCTCGTCCGGGATTTGAACCAAGGACCTCTCGCACCATAAGCGAGAATCATACCCCTAGACCAATGAGCCACCTTCTAATGGGTGACCCTCCCCCGCAATGGTGCCTCAGGTTGGGGGATGTGTCCGCCCTGTCGGCAAAAAGCAGGGAGTTTACTTCCACTGTGTTTGCATTGTTGTAAAATTTTTCTCGCCCCCCCCCCCCTCCCTTTTTTACTGAGTAATCCAGCCCATGAAATAAAAGTGACAACAATGACCCTGCAAAATGTTGAAATGGTGAGTCCTGGAGGGCATATGAATGTGGCGGTCCTGCCTGGTCATATGAGCGCATTGGTGGTATAGTGGTGAGCATAGCTGTCTTCCAAGCAGTTGACCCGAGTTCGATTCCCGGCCAATGCAGGTTAGGTATCCTTTTCCCGAGGGGCCCATGCCTGCGTATCCAAAGGCGCAAGAATGACACTTCAGTCTCGTTGAAAGCGTCGGTTCGAACCCTGCCTTGTTTGAAGCTGTCTCCGTGCTCAAAGAAGCTGTTGGACGACGTCCGTCTGAATGTGGTCTCCGAAGGATGTGCCGCACGCTTTACATTGTTTCTCCACCTCCTCTGTTTCCACGCCCACGGTTGTCCAAGCTGACAAAGAAGCATGGCTGTGCGACGAGGATGGCATTCGAACCCACGCGTGCAGAGCACAATGGATTAGCAGTCCATCGCCTTCACCACACGGCCACCTCGACCTACGCTTGTATTGGCCTGGTAGCCTATTCCACCAGATACTTAAAGCCAGGACGTGAAGAAAGGCTTTTTAACAGTGGAATTTTGCTGCTACTTGGGGAAACATTTGTTGAACCATTGAGCCAAAGGACTTTGATTTGGTGGACCCAGCTTGTGAAAGTTTTCGTCAAAGGGCTCGTCCAGGATTTGAACCCGGGACCTCTCACACCCGAAGCGAGAATCATACCACTAGACCAACGAACCGTCTGACACCACCTTGCGCGTACACCGCAACGGAGCCTCAGGTTGTGGGAAGTGTCTGCACTGTCTGCATAAAAAAAAAAAAATAGTATCATTCGCAACACTGGCAAGGTGACCCATCTGCTGAAGCGGCGACCCAAGACACTTTGATGGAGTCGTCCGAGCTGGTGAAAGGCTAAATCAGAGGGCTCGTCGGGGATTGAACACAGGACCTCTCGCACCCTAAACGAGAATCATACCCCTAGACCAACGAGCCACCTACTAACGGATGCCCCTTCCCCGCAATGGAGCCTCAGGTTGGGGGACGTTTCCGCCCAGTCGGCAAAAAGCAGGGAGTTTACTTCCACTGTGTGTGCATTGTTGTAAGATTTTTCTCACCCCCCCACCCTCTCTTGTTTACTGAGTAATCCAGCCCATGAAAAAAAGGTGACAAGAAAGACCCTGTGGTGAACATAGCTGCTTTCCAAGCAGTCGGCCCGGGTTGATTTGACAGATCAGTGAATGTGACTAACTGTAGGAGGAAGCAGAATTGTGTTTTCAAGCACTTACCCACAGAGAGGTGAATCCTGGTGTCGTCGGCAGGCTTCATGGTTCGGTCAGATCCACACCAGTTCGTCCCAGCATCCTCTACTTTCAGATTTCTGATGGTGAAGTGTGTCAGTCTGGGGTAATCCCCTTTTCACATGGACACAAGGATAAACACACCACACCATGGCAATCCTCTCAACGTGTTTCGGTCACATTGTCTGATTTGAATTAGCTCCAATCTGTGAAATTCATTGGTCAAAATATTACATTTCAATCATTATCATAGTGCATTCACATTATTGAGGACTAAGTCTGCAGAATACCTCTGCTACACAACAGTACATTTATTAATGATGGACTAGAAGACCAGATTAGACTCACTTTCAACATGCAGGTGCAAAATAATAGTTGAATAATGTTTTTTCACTTCAGTCAAAAATAAACGAGCAAAATCCACAACTCATTCTCACCACATCGTAGACTGCTATGTCAACACTGAGCATGTTCAGATCTCACAGCTCACTACAGAGACACAGCACAGTAAAAAAAACACAAAAAGGAAGTGCTGATATCATTAGAGTTAGGTTTCTCAGAATAACTAGATCTGGAGCTGATAAACAATAATTCATATGTTGAAGTTTTTTTCACAGCCACTGTGACTTGAATCTAGTTCACAAGACTGATTTTTCTGCAGATGGATTTTGATGGCGCCAGCCTTGATTTAAATGTGTATACCTATTTACAGTTGAATGAGCGACATCCTGAAGAAATCGCACCCTCGCCATTTGTCAATTCCTTTGCAATTGTAATGTCTCTCACACCTTGTCCTTTGTTGGGAATGATACTTAAGGAGAAGGACAGGAAGTTGTGCTGTACTTTGAGTTTAGGGTCATATGTTGCTTTGAAACTGTTAAATTGGTTATTTTGTTGATACTCTATTCTCATTCTTCCTATGTGCATTAATGTGAGGTTGTGCGCTAGATAAAGCTTCTGTTAATACAGCACAACATAATCATGACCAGGTTCTCTCATTGAATGTTGAATGTTCACATGCATCATCATCGAGACGTAGAGATAGTTAGCTACTGCTATTGGCATGAGCGTAAACTCCTCACAAGACAATTTATCTTAACTTGAGGGCATGTAAAATAGCATTTTGGGTATTCTTAATGAATCTAGGATCCGATATGATGGATTGTCCGTCACACATGGATGAGCAAAGTATTGTCTATCATTGTTAACCCATGAAATATATTTTGGAGTCAGATATAATGTAATGTTAACTTATGTTAGTTGGTCATGCGACCACTTGTTTTGAGTTCGATTCATCATGTCCATACCTGTTAGAAGTATTTATTGGTAATAAATGTAATAATAATGAGGATGTAGACATTTTCTATGGCTATGGATCATTATCATAGTGCATGCATCATCATTATTGAGGAATAGGTCTGCCTCTGCTACACAACATCAGTGCATTAATGATGAACAAGAAGACCAGCTTACACTCACCTTCAACATGCAGTTGCACCTGACTAATCAGTGCGATGAAGCCCGCTTCGGTTCTCTTAACATTCACTCCACACCAGTATGGCCCAGCATCCTGTTCAGACAGGTCAGTGATGGTCACAGTTTAGACTCCCTCATTCTTGTTGTCAGACAATGAGAATCTCCCTAGTGTCTGTTTACCATCATATGTAACAGAAATATTCCTAATATACGCACAGGGTCCTTGCTGCACTAGGAGATTAACCTGCCTCCTCGCATTCCTCTGGCTGCTGAGTCCCTTCCTCCGGGCAATGGCTTGTACAAGGACCACTTTTGGAGAAGAAAATCACAGTCAGCAAGCTGTTAATCTGTAACCAACCCTCCAAAAATGGATGCATTCAAACAGTCAAACAAAGCATTTACAGTAAACAAAGTGATTGTGATTGGCTATTTGGTTGGGGAGGAACCGTGGTTTAGACTTAGCATCCCTTGTTGTTCACGGGCTGGTCACACCATTCGTCCCATCTGCGGAGTCAGCACCCTGTTAGAGATAAGATACCTACTCTGGTATGTCCCCCCTAGCCTGGTACTTTTCCACTTTTGCTCTTTGTGTAAGCGTGTGTTGCGACATCTTTCTTGATGACCTGGCTTAACCTCTCCATGTATTAATCCAACGTACTATGGGACTAATGCTTGATTCATCCCATTTATCAACAGACCATCACATTAGTAAATTTAGCACACTGCAGTAATGTATTTTTATTATAGCAATAATAAACTGTTTTTATCAAATATAATTTCTAACAACGCATTCCGCATCCAATAGTGAAAAACACCCGAGACATTTTTCAGTACCTTTCGTTGCTAATGCTCATGGCTTAGTAATGCTAATGCTCATGGCTTAGTTATGCAAGCTCTCAGAAAACCAGCGGGGTCTCGTCAATGTAAACATCAACAGAAGTGTGTTGCTGTGTAGCGCCGGATCAACCATTCCATAGAATGCTGCTCATGTTCTATTTCTAGAGGTCACATGGTAACGCATTTTTGAAAAGTCTTTATGATACATCTATGATTATTATTAATTATTTTCAAAACTGTGTGTTGCTATGCCACCTTTCAATATAGAACATTAGCAACATTCTATGGAATGTTCAATCCGCTCCAGATAACAACAAACTTCAGTTGATGTTTACATCGACACAAACCAGCTGATTTTCGGAGCAAAATGGGCTGAAAAATGCCTCAGTGTTTTTCAGGTTTGGACTGTGGCCTGCCACATAGCACAAGTCGAACATGCACGTAGGTGACGAGCAAGCGAGCTAGTTCAAGCTAAAGCTAACAATGCTACCACCGTAGCTACTGACGGACTAACAGTCATGCCATTACACAGATGCATTTATTGACTATGTGTCTACTGTAAAATGTAATTGAACGTGACATACCTGCTTCGAAGTCGCTGTCCTCTCAAAAAGGAAACAGGAACAACAACCTGTCGTAGAAATGGCAGTCCGCAGTCCACGCAGTCCCGCAGCAAACCTGAAAAACACCGAGGCGTTTCTCAGTACCTTTCATTGCTAATGCTAATGGCGTAGTAATGCTAGCGCTCAGACCAGCTGGGTCTAGTCAATGTCAACATCATCAGAGGTGTGTTGCTGCGTAGCGCTGGATCAAACATAGAATGTTGCTCATGTTCTATTTCTAGAGGTCACATGGTAAAGTGTTCATGATACGTGTCATGTATGATTATTACTCATTATTTTCAAAACTGTGTGTTGCTATGCAACCTTTCAATGTAGAACATCAGCAACATTCTATGGAATGTTCAATCCGCTCCAGATAACAACAAACTTCAGTTGAGAGTTTGCATAAGCAACGAAAGGCACTGAAAAATGCCTGTGTTTTTCAGGTTTGACTGCGAGAGTGCGTGGACTGCGGCCTGCCGTCTCTATGACAGGTTGTTGTTCGTGTCTTCTTTTTTTGCAGGGTTCGAGATCGTGAAGAGGGAAGCGACAGCGACTTCGAAAACGGTATGTGGCATTTAATTTTACAGTAGACACATATCGAACACATTGTTTGTGCAATGACTATTTTGCGAGAAGCAATGGTAGCATTGTTAGCTGCTAGATGGCTAAGTAACCCGTTGACAGTTTCTAAGAGTTAGCTCGCCCGCTTTAAGCCTTTAGCTTGAACTAGCAAGCTTGCTAGCCAGCTCCATGCATTTTGCCAAGGAATGTACATTTTGGCCTTGCGCTATGTTATTTCGTATTCTAGCAACACATATTCAGTGGTGCAATGTCATTATTGTCCTTAGAGAGGACTGATCCATGAGGACATTTACATTACATTTATGGCATTTAGCAGATGCCTTTATCCAAAGTGACTGACAACAAATACATTTGTCTAAGTAAGTGAATCATCTATCCATCAGTCATCATAAGATAAAGTAATCAATGCTCGGACCAGTGGCCATAGGCAGTCACAATGCTAGAAGAAGGACATTTTTATTATTATCAGGAGAGAAACTTGTAGGAGGGACCGTTAAGATGTAGGTCTTCAATCTACAGCGGAAGATTGGTAGTGACTCTGCAGTCATGACAGCAGTAGGAAGCTCATTCTACCAGCGGGTCGCCAGGACAGTGAAAAGCCATGACCGAAGGGGCGGCGGTGCCAGGCGGCCAGTCGTGGGTCTTGAATCTGATGAGAGCTGCTACCGGGAGCCAGTGAAGGGTGCGGAGGAGGGGAGTGACATGGGAGAATTTGGGGAGTTTGAACACCAGACTGGCGGCAGCATTCTGGATGAGCTGTAGAGGCAATTCAATAGTCTCGCATCGAATACCTGTACCTGTATTAATACCTTCTTTTTAATATCATTGCTATTTTGTTCTAAATGTGTTTGTCTTTTGTTAGACATCATCTATGAGCTGGTTCAGTTTGGGGTGATGGTGGGGAGGCCCCTGGTGGTGGTTAGTACAGTTCTTTCACTGTGACTTTGTTGACAAGTCCATATGACTCTCTGCTCTCTCTCTTGTGTTTCCTGTTAGCAACCTGGTGGGTTTGTGGAGCATCTGTACTCTCTTCTGCACTCCTGCCTGCCTGCCTGCCAGCAACATGGAATCATAGGCTGAGAGATGACTGGTGCAGCTGAAAGTACAGACAAGTTCTGATGTTGTTACTGTTCCTTCTCTCTAGCATTTAGCATCCAATCTATAGTTCAGTATAAATGGATACTGTGAATTAGCAGTAACTCAGAGCCTTAACTCAGGGCAGGCTGATGATGCTTCTGGAGGTTCCCTGGTACTTCAAACCAGAGTCTCTGGTCATTGGAGTTTCCAGCCTCCTGGAGCACCACCTGCAGCTCCTCATGGAGTCCTCCTGGACACACACACACACACACACACACACACACACACACACACACACACACACACACACACACACACAGGCTTTTAAGTAATAGGAAAAAGTAGTTTAAAAATTAAACATTATTTTTTCACTTCCCCCTCCCCTCTCTCTCTCTCTTTCTTTCTCTCTTAGGAATTCCATAGGGTCAGACCTCATCGGTCACCCCAAAGAATGGGAAGTTCTTCAGTGAAATCCAATAAGTATTCCAGTTAAAGTTTAAAAAATAACCTCACGTCTTCTTGTTATGTCTCCCCCCCCCACCCCCCCGATCTGCAGGACCACAGGAGCCTCACTGATTTGTTACGGATGGGGGTTGTGCTTCCCAGTGCGTCCCCCTACTTGCCTCCCTCCGTCTGTCCACTGTGCCACCTCAATCACATACTTATCACCAGCACCTGTGTGTAATTGTCACTCATGCAATATGTACCCTCACTTCCCTTCACTCCCGCTTCGTCTTCACCTTTGTTGGTCGCTTTGTGAGCGTAAGTCATACGAGTATACAAGTACTGTTTTGAGACTGTGATCTCCTCTTTGATTTCGAGCATTGAGTCCCTATTTTTGTGTCCTGTTTTGACTACTCATCCAAAGTAAAGATCCTTTTGTTTAGTACCGCTAACTACTTGTCCGCCTCTCTTTCTCTGCACCGCACCTGGGTCCGTTAACATACCTAAACCTTACACTGATTTGTGTCTTTGCCACTTTACTTTCATCCTACAGATACTTAGAATATATATTTGCAAATAAATGAGTAATAGAGTAGCTCAAATGTATTTACTGTCTCTGTTTTCTTTTCTTTTGGTGACACTTCACACAAAGGGGTTTCCGTTATAATGGGTTCATAATTCAGTTTGCACATTATAAGCATGTGTTGCATTTATAAAGCATTAGTAACAGCGCAGCCACATATTTTCAAACTACTTTAATTGTCATTATCTACAAATGAATCATTAAAAGAGAATATCGTGACTATTTCTGTATTTTTGAAACCTCTTGTTTTGTGTCTGAATTGAATCAATGAATCAATGCGTAGTTCGTACAAATATAATCTATGAATCGAATCACTGTTTTATCTCATTCAGCCACGGAATCCCTAGTTTAACAGCGTCAACTTTAGAAGCAGCATTACTGTTAAGTGTCACTTTCATTTTGTATAGTGTGCCCATGGCATTGGGCTGCATGGAATCCACACGCATACACACCACACTAAGGGCATGTGACAGGGACCCGTGTCTGCTTATTAGCGCTACGTTTAGAACTGTAAACTGAGATAATACACATTTTCCTGTAACATCACTTTAATAGTCAATAAACTCATGAATCCTTATGCATAAATGCTTTGTTATTTCCTTTCAAACCCTTCCTGTAAGTCCCTTTCACATGTCAAGAAGTAACTTACTGTAAGTAACGATAAAATGCTAAGGGTAGCTGTGATCGAAATAGAAAAATACCTTCCAGAAGAAAAACAAATGTGGTTCCCAATGCCTTTAGGATTGCTTCTTGTGCGACCATGGCCCTTTCACACGTGAAGAAGTAACTTAGAAAACGATAAAAATCACCAGGGAGCTTTGATGGCGAAGAGGTTAAGGTGTAGGATTACTAATCCAATGGGGTTTCTCTGTGCAGCTTTGAACCCTGCTCTCAGCGTAAACACAGCTGTGTCCCTATTTATGTACAAGATGTCGGCCCACTTTTGGAAACCTGATATAAAACAAATCGAGCTGCAATTGCAGGATGGTTAAGGCGTTTGCTTTAAAACCAAACATATTTCCCAATGCCTTTGGCATTTCCTTTCAAACCCTTTGCCTGCAAGGCTGTGTCATTTTCATGTTTCAAAATTTACAAAAGTGTAAGGAACAATGACATGCAAAGGGAAGCTGTGATGGCCGAGTGGTTAAGGTGTTGGACTTGAAATCCAATGGGGTTTCCCCGCGCAGGTTCGAACCCTGCTCACAGCGCTGGGACAACGACATCCCTCTTAAAGGAAGACATGTTGGTCCACCTTTGGAAAAATGAGTTGTTGAGACGCAATTGCGTGATGGTTGAAGTGGTGGTGTAAAATGCAATTGTGGTTCCCAATGTCTTTGGGACCTCCTTTCCTGTGTAGCCCATGGCCCTTTCAAATTTGAAGAAGTAACGTAGAAACATTTAAACAACAATGAAAGGCTAAGGGCAGCTGTGATGACGGAGTGGTTAAGGATAAGGACCCGAAATCCAATGGGATTCCTTTTCTTTCTCAAAGTGTTGTTGCGCATGTATTTGTGTAATGTAAGTTGCATCCTCGTAACATGGCTTCTGTGAATTGATATTCAAAAGTCTCTATATGAGGCTTCCTTAATAAGCAAACTCTGGTCCGTGTCTAGATCTTGAAAAGATTTTGTCTTTACTACAGACCAGGCAGTGCAGAAGCCAGCATAGCTGTGATGGCAGAGAGGTTAAGGTGTTGGACTCGAAATCCAATGGGGTCTCCCCGCGCAGGTTCGAACCCTGCTCACAGAGCACAGTTTACAAAATTGAGTCTATGTATTTGAACAGAACAAAGTAAAGACCAGCAATGTTGCTTACTCAACTTGAAGTGTGTTGTTACACATGTATTTGTGTGATGAAAGTTGCAAAAGAAGACTCAATTTCTCTTTCGTTTTCTTCTTTTTTCTCCTTTTTCTTCTTCCCCCTTCTTCCCCCCCCTTAACAGACTATTGTTCCCCAGCTTGATGCTAAGGGAAGAGAAAGAGAGAGAGAAATTGAAGCTTCTTTTCCATTATTTACTAGTTTATTTATCAGTATGTATTCTAAACGATTAAAGAAAAATAAAAAATATTGCCTTTTCCGTTTTTGAATGGGGGGGAAGAGTGGATCGGAAGGTCACCGTTTTGAATCCCACCAGCGCCAGAAATAAAAACAGGCAAAGTCTCCCAAAGTGTTGTTTTGTGTAAATTCAAGAGCCAATATCTTGCTTCTTGTGACATAACAAACAGAAGTTTAAGCACACTTGCTGTTGTTTTAATGATGTTTAATGACTGTGCTATGGGCCTACAGGTCTGTTGCTCTATTCAAGTTGCGTGTGTATCTTTGTTTATGCATCTGAAATGATCAGACCTCTGTTTCTTTCTCTTATGGACTGCATCACTCGCTATTAGCAATGTGTCAAATTGATTGAATAAAACTCAGATAAAAGATTTATATTTGAAAATAGATTTTTTTTTATTGAAATAAACACAAAAAACCTGTGAGCTGCCTCCTACACACTGGACAGCACACCCTGACCTACCATAGATGGTAGGGCATCCACGCCAGGAGCCTGTGGGTGAAAAAGTGCTCTGGTGTTGGGGCCTGGTTAGAGTGGCTCGTACCAGAGTTTCGAGTTTGGCCGCAGCCTCTGGTTCTCCCACAGGGTGGATGCAATCATCGCTGGTCTTGCTGTGGAATGGTCTTCTTCATCTCTGCCGGCAGCCAGAATGAATCGGGCG
Organism: Argentina silus; assembly: GCF_951799395.1. Lineage (NCBI taxonomy): Eukaryota > Metazoa > Chordata > Actinopteri > Argentiniformes > Argentinidae > Argentina > Argentina silus. The sequence goes on from NC_139654.1 coordinate 48,424,144, forward strand.
CCTGACCGAGAAAGGCAGGGGCAGCAGGACAATAGAGAGGACCAGGAGGGGCAGCAGGACCAAGGAGAGGACCAGGAGGGGCAGCAAGACCAAGGAGAGGACCAGAAGGGGCAGCAGGACCAGTAGTAGGGAAAACACCCACATCGGACTCATCTTTCAAAAATAAAAAAAGAAGCCAAACTCAGTGAATTACACATGCATCATCATATCAGAGTTATTTAACACACACACACACACACACACACACACACACAGAAACAGACACAAATAGACACACAAACACAGGTAAAAACCTGCCTGCCTGAATGATTACAGGCCAGTAGCACTCACTCCAATCATCATGAAGTGTTTTGAGAGAGTGGTACTGGCACACATTAAGAGCAGCATACCGGACACCCTAGACCCCCTGCAGTATGCCTACCGGCCCAACAGGTCCACCTCAGACGCTATCGCTGCTGTCCTCCAGTATTCCCTCTCCCACCTGGAAAACAAAGACTCCTACATCAGGATGGTCTTTATAGACTACAGCTCCGCTTTTAATACGGTCATCCCCCACAGACTCATGCACAAAATGTCCACACTTGGCCTGCACCCCACCCTCTGTGACTGGCTCCTAGACTTTTTGACTGGCAGGCCCCAGTCTGTCAGATTGGTAATAGCACTTCAGCCAGCATTATTACAAATGTTGGCACTCCACAGGGATGCGTCCTCAGCCCCATCCTCTACACCCTGTTCACCCCTTGACTGTGTCGCCTCCCACAAGGACAACATCATCCTAAAGTTTGCGGACGACACCGCAGTGATAGGATGCATCACTGGCGGGGACGAATCGGCTTACAGGAGGGAGGTGGCCAGTCTGGTAGCATGGTGTGAGGACAACAACCTCACCCTCAATACGGACAAGACCAAGGAGATGATAGTGGACATGAGGAAGAAGAGGGGACCTCATCGGCCACTGTACATCCGGGAACTCGAAGTAGAGAGGGTGAGCAGCTTCAAATACCTGGGCGTCCACATCAGCGAGGACCTCACCTGGACACTTAACACCACACAGCTGGTTAAGAAGGCCCAACAGCGGCTGTACTTTCTGAGGAGGCTGAGGAAGTTTGGCATGTCGCCCAAGATCCTCAGCAACTTGTACAGCTGCATTGTTGAGAGCATCCTAACCAGCTGTATCACTGTGTGGTACAGCAGCACTACTGCTATGGACCGCAGACTCCTTCAGAGAGTGGTGAAGACCGCTGAGAAAATCACCAGGACTCCACTGCCCTCTCTGCAGAGCATCTACCACCGCCATCCATCCTCAAGGACCCCACCCACCCCCAACACGGACTGTTCACACTTCTACCCTCAGGCCGGAGGTACAGAAGTGTTAAATGCAGGACCACCAGACTAAAGAATTCCTTCTTTCCCACTGCCATCAGACTCCTAAACAACGCATAGGAGATTATAATCATTGACTACCTCATATAACTGTACTACCTCATAACTGAACCCGACTTCAGTTTGCACATGCATAATTGCACTGTTTACATTTGCACTGTTTTATTATTATTATTGTTGCTTTTTTATTATCACATGCTGCCTTAAATTTTGTTATCTTGTACATTTTGTTTAGTATATATTGTATATTTTTTAGTATTGTACATTTTACATTGGTTGGCATTCTGCGGACAATAAAGCAAGAATTTCATTGTACAGGGAAACGTGTTTTCTACTGTGCATATGATAATAAACACTTTGAATCTTGTTCAACAGGGGAAGGGGTCCTCATAGATGGCCGTAGCAGGGCTGGACAAGGACTTGGGTACAGGGGAAGGGGTCCTCATGGAGGCCGTAGCAGGGCTGGACAGGGACTTGGGTACAGGGGAAGGGGTCCTCATGGAGGCCGTAGCACTCCTGCCTACAGGGAGGAGGTCCAGCACCTAACAGTGTGGTGCAACGACAACAACCTGGCTCTCAACACCAGGAAGACCAAAGAGCTCATTGTGGACTTCAGGAAGTCAAAAGCTGGCACACACACCCCCATCCTCATCAACGGGACTGAGGTGGAGCGAGTCACCAGCTTCAAGTTTCTGGGTGTCCACATCTCTGAGGATCTCTCCTGGACCCTCAACACCTCTACCCTGATCAAGAAGGCTCACCAGCGTCTCTTCTTCCTGAGGAGACTAAAGAAGGTCCATCTGTCTCCTCAGATCCTGGTGAACTTCTACCGCTGCACCATCGAGAGCATCCTCACCAACTGTGTCACAGTATGGTATGGCAACTGCTCTGCATCTGACCGGAAAGCACTGCAGAGGGTGGTGAAAACTGCCCAACGCATCACCGGTTGCTCACTCCCCTCCATTGAGGCTGTCCAGGGCAAACGATGCTTGCGTAAGGCACGCAGCATCGTCAAGGACATTTCTCACCCCAATCATAGACTGTTCACCCCACTCCCCTCCGGGAGGCGCTACAGGTCTCTCCGCACCCGAACCAGCAGGTTCAGAGGTAGCTTCTTCCCTGCGGCTGTCACCCTACTGAACTCGAACTCTGCACCTAGGTGATAACCTACCAACCCCTGCACCCCCCCCCCCCCCCCCCCCCCCCCGGACAATTGCAATTATAAATTTACAAATTACTAAACTGCTCTTACTCCATACCACTGCTCTTCTGTACATATCTGTCTATACTGTTCATAATCTGTCTATACTGTTCATAATGCACATATCCTTATATTTTTCTTTAATACTACTATTAATACACTGCACACATCTGTACATACCTATTTATACTGTTCATACGGCATTCCATATTTATTCTGCTATTTACTCTAATGTTACTGTTAATACGTATACCTAGACTGCATTGCCTATACAGCTCATATGCTGCTTACACTGTTCATACTGCATCCTATTTATTCTGCTATAATGCTACTGCTAATTCATATACTGCTTACACTGCACTACTTATACTATACTGCACTATTATACTGCACTACCTGTATATACTGTACATTTCTGCTTTTTTGCACTTCTGGTTAGACGCTAACTGCATTTCGTTGTCTCCGTACTTGTACTCTGCACAATGACAATAAAGTTGAGTCTAATCTAATCTAATCTAATCTACTGGCAGTACCAGCAGGGGTAGTAGCACGGCTGGACAGAGACTGTGAGGGAGAGGAAAGGTAGAGTACACCAGGAGAGTATATTGTGATTGTGCATGTATCTATGTGATTGTAGGCATAAGCCACATTAGTCACACACGAGTTACACTAATAACACAGAGATATTAAGACGAACAAATCCGTGGAATACCTCAACAGGCTTCCTAGTCACAAGGTTTGGTTTGGCTGCAGCACCAGAAGCCCCTCCAAATCGGGGTTTATGAAACTGAAGAGAAGAATGGCAAGTGAAATTGGTCAGAATAAAATGATGACAAAACAGTGCTTCGATAAAATAGGTGGATAACGTTTGGCAAAATGTTATGGAAATATTTACCATTGACACAGTCAATGTAGGCCACAGAGGACTCTGCACAGGCTTGGCAGGGACTGAGGCTGTGGTCTCTGCAGGGGCCATGGCACGAGATGGAGCTGGACCCTGGATCATGGCAGCAGCAGGCACTGAGGCAGATATGGGTGCCAGGGGAACACTGGCTGGCTGCTGAAGACATACAGATACAACTGTATCAATTATCAATACTACTGATAATGGGATCCTTTTTCAGCATGACCAATAGTTACATCTGATGTCCCTTCATTACCTTCTGGGAGTGAAATCCACAGACACAGCTCTGGCCCACCAAACAGCAATGTCTGGACGCGTATCTGCACTGGACATTTCTCAATCTGTAACCAAATGGTATGCTCAATGTCATGGCATATACAACATAGCTTATATCTGTTTAATCTGTTGGTGTATTTCACGGACAAAATGTACCTGCTGGTGAAAGGCTAAATCAAAAAACCTGTTGTACGAGGTCCGTCTGAATGTGGTCTCCGTAGGATGTGCCGCACGCTTTACATTGTTTCTCCACCTCCTCTGTTTCCATGCCCACAGTCGTCCAAGCTGATAAAGAAGCATGGCTGTGTGACAAAAATGGGATTCGAACTCACGCATGCAGAGCACAATGGCTTAGTCCATCGCCTTAACCAGTCTGCCACCTCATCCTATGCGCGTGTTGGCCCGGTAGCCCTTTCCACTGGATACTTAAAGCCAGGACGTGAAGAAAGGCTTTTTAACAGTGGAATTTTGCTGCTACCTGGGGAAACATCTGTTGAACCATTGAGCCAAAGGACTATCATTTGGTGGACCCAGCTTGTGAAAGGTTTCGTCCAGGATTTGAACCCGGGACCTCTCACACCCGAAGCGAGAATCATACCACTAGACTAACGAACCGCCTGACAACACCTTGCCCCTCCACCGCAACGGAGCCTCAGGTTGTGGGAAGTGTCCGCACTGTCTGCATAAAAAAGGACGATCTCATTCGCAACGCTGGCAAGGTGACCCATCTGCTGAAGCGGCGATCCAAGACACTTTGATGGAGTCGTCCGAGCTGGTGAAAGGCTAAATAAGAGGGCTCGTCAGGGATTTGAACGCGGGACCTCTCGCACCATGAGCAAGAATCATACCCCTAGACCAACGAGCCACCTACTAATGGATGCCCCTCTCCCGCAATGGAGCCTCAGGTTGGGGGATGTGTCCGCCCTGTCTGCAAAAAGCAGGGAGTTTACTTCCACTGTGTTTGCATTGTTGTAAGATTTTTCTCTCCCCCCCCCCTCCCTTTTTTACTGAGTAATCCAGCCCATGAAATAAAAGTGATAACAAAGATCCTGCAAAATGTTGAAATGGTGAGTCCTGGAGGGAAGATGAATGTGAATGGTCATGTAATTGTTGCGGTCCTGCCTGGACTCATGAGCACATTGGTGGTATAGTGGTGAGCATAGAGGTTCGATTCCTGGCCAATGCAAGTTTGGTGTCTTTTTCCCGATGGGCCCATGCCTGCATATCCAAAGGCGCAAGTATGACACTTCAGTCTCGTTGAAAGCGTCTGCTCGAACCCCGCCGAGGTTGAAGCTGTCTCCGTACTCAAAGGAGCTGTTGGACAACGTCTGTCTCAATGTGGTCTCTGAAGGATGTGCCGCACGCTTCACATTGTTTCTCCACCTCCTCTGTTTCCACGCCCACGGTCGTCCAAGCTGACAAATAAGCATGGCTGTGCGACGAGGATGGGATTCGAACCCACACGTGCAGAGCACAATGGATTAGCAGTCCATCGCCTTAACCACTCGGCCACCTCGTCCTACGCTCCTGGGTGTGGGAAGTGTCCACACTGTCTGCAAAAAACACAGCCCAGGCGGGATACTCACCACTATACTAACGAGGAGCTGGTTACCCTGAAATTCCACACATTTCAAAAAGATATTGTTTTGAGAATTAAAAAGAGAAAAAAAAATACCTTGACTGACCGAAGGGATTCTTTCGGATTACCTTGACTTCATAGGTGAGCTCAGTGGATCACATTCTTCCAGCCAAGGGTTCCATGGTCTAATGGTTAGCACTCAGAACTCTGGATCCTGTGATCTGAGTTCAAATCTCAGTGGAACCTGTGGACATGTCATGTTTCCTTAAAAAGACAGTATCTGTGCAGGTCCATAAGTGTTTTCCCTGATTGGAGGGTTTCTCATAACCTTGACAAGTATCCATCGCCACAGGACCAACTCCATCCAGTAAAGGGTTCCATTCTGTAATGGTTGAGCAAGGTTCCATGGTGTAATGGTTACCACTTTGGACTTTGAATCCAGTGATCCGAGTTCAAATCTTGGTGGAACCTCTGGCAACAGCCTGTTTCTTAAAAATACTGCCAAAAAACATAGAGATTCAACACGACAAAGACACGTTTGTTGTTTTTGTGCTGTGAAGTGAAAGGAATGCAAGAGACATTGTGCAGGTAAGAAAAATCCTTCTTCAGGCCATGAGATGCTAGGAATAAGAAGCCATTCTCCCCCTCTGGGAATCGAACCCCGGTCTCGCGCGTGACAGGCGGGGATACTCACCACTATACTAACGAGGAGCTGGTTACCCTGAAATTCCACACATTTCAAAAAGATATTGTTTTGAGAATTAAAAAGAGAAAAAAAAATACCTTGACTGACCGAAGGGATTCTTTCGGATTACCTTGACTTCATAGGTGAGCTCAGTGGATCACATTCTTCCAGCCAAGGGTTCCATGGTCTAATGGTTAGCACTCAGAACTGGATCCTGTGATCTGAGTTCAAATCTCAGTGGAACCTGTGGACATATCAAGTTTCTTTAAAAGAACAGTATCAGTGCAGGTTCAAAAGTCTTTTGCCTGATTGGAGGGTTTCTCATAACCATGACAAGGTATCCATTGCCACAAGAACAACTCCACTCTGATGGGACTTGAACCCACAACCTTTGCTTCCCTAACACTGAGAAGCCTAGAAGTCCAATGTGCTATAACTAACAATAAAGCAGAGCTTGAACATGGATTTTGCTGTGAGTGCAAGCAGAACTGTAAGGCACCGCTGGGATTCGAACCCGAATCTACTGTTTACTAGACAGGCACTTTGACCAACTAAGCCACAGCGCCTGCACAGAGTTTTCACAACCCATTTGTCAGTAAACTTGCAAATCCAAATCAGATTCGATGGGGGAAGCCCATCCTGGCAAACCAGAGACGATTTGACAGTGGGGAGAGTCTATGAAAATCAGGAGGTCCCTGGGTGGGTAGGAACCACCAGCCTTCCGGTTAACAGCCGAACGCGCTAACCAATTGCACCACAGAGACCTTCAGAAGTTGCCTCTCAATGGCAAAACAGTTTTTTAGAACAACGGCAGCAAAAGGAAAGAAGATGATAAGGCTGTTTCAAAATAAACCCTGCCAGAGGTCATCTGTACAGTGGAACCTCGAGATACGAATTTAATCCGTTCCGAGACTTCCTTCGTAAGTCAAAACATTCGTATCTCAAATTTAAAAAAAAAAAGGGTTTGTGTGCAGGCGGCTGCCAGTTCTCGCGCGTGGCTCCCACTTCTTGCGAAAAAAAAAATTGATTCGTATCTCAAATTTTCATTCGTATCTCAGAGCACAAATTTTACGAAATTTCAATTCGTAACTCTAAACATTCGTATGTCAAGGTTCCACTGTATTAAGAAGCAAACAGAATCAAGCGACTCTGGTGGGACTCAAACCCACAAGCTTTGAATCCCTATCACTGAGAAGCCTAGAAGTCCAATGCGCTATCCATTGCGCCACAGAGCCTGAGTGAAAGTAGAAATGTAATCTCTCCCCTGTAACCAAAAAGTCTAAAACTGTTAAAAATAATAATAAAGCAGTGCTTGAAGATGGATTTTGCTGTGAGCGCAAGCAGAAATCTGAGGGACCGCTGGGATTCCAACCCAGGATTTCCTGTTTACTAGACAGGCACTTTGACCAACTAAGCCACAGCGCCTACAAAGACTCCTCACAACCCATTTGTCAGTAAACTTGCGAAGCCAAATCAGATTCGATGGAGGAAGCCCATCCTGGCAAACTAGAGACGATTTGACAGTGGGGAGAGTCTATCAAAATCAGGACGTCCCTGGGTGGGCTCGAACCACCAGCCTTCCGGTTAACAGCCAAACGCGCTAACCAATCGCGCCACAGAGACCTGCAAAAGATGCCTCTTAATGGCAAAACATTTTTTTAGAACAACGGCAGCAAAAGGAAAGAAGACGAGAAGGCTGTTTCAAAATGAACCCTGCCAGAGGTCACCTGTATTAAGAAGCAAACAGAATCAAGCGACTCTGGTGGGACTCGAACCCACTGTCGTCCAAGCTGACAAAGAAGCATGGCTGTGCGACAAGGATGGGATTCGAACCCACGCGTGAAGAGCACAATGGATTAGCAGTCCATCGCCTTAACCACTCGGCCACCTCATCCTACGCTCCTGTTGGCTTTCCAGGCTCAATCAGAGGGCTCGTCTGGGATTTGAACCGCGGACCTCTTGCACCCTAAGCGAAAATCATACCCCTAGACCAATGAGCCACCTACTAATAGATGCCCCTCCCCCGCAATGGAGCCTCAGGTTGGGGGATGTGTCCGCCCTGTTGGCAAAAAGTAGGGAGTTTACTTCCACTGTGTTTGCATTGTCGTAACATTTTTCTCGCCCCCCCCGCCCCTCCATTTTTTACTGAGTAATCCAGCCCATGAAATAAAAGTGACAACAAAGACCCTGCAAAATGTTGAAATGGTGAGTCCTGGAGGGCAAATGAATGTGGTGGTCGTGAATGGTCATATCATTGTTGCGGTCCTGCCTGGTCTCATGAGTGCATTGGTGGTATAGTGGTGAGCATAGCTGCCTTCCAAGCAGTTGACCCGGGTTCGATTCCTGGCCAATGCAAGTGAGGTGTCCTTTTTGCCGAGGGGCCCATGCCTGCGTATTCAAAGGCATAGAGACTTCAGTCTCGTTGAAAGCGTCGGTTCGAACCCCGCCAAGGTTGAAGCTGTCTCCGTGCTCAAAGAAGCTGTTGGACGACTTGACAAGTCTCTGTCTCTGGAGCATGACAGAACCACACCAGTGACAGAACCACACAAGTGTTCACCAGTTTTGTACGTGGAGGGTGCTTTAGTAGAGTCAGTGTGATCTGGGTGGTTGAGGAAGGTGCTGAGCTGCAGGGAGACTCCAGATACCAGGGTGTCACACAGGGCGTCTGACTGTGACACTCCAGAGGCCATTGTCTTACCATGCTTACAATGGGTCAGGAAAACCTTTCAGCCTCAAACAATATAATAAGAAGAACATATGCCATTAACGCTTTTATCCAATGCCACTTACATTGCAGTGAGTGCATACATTTCAGTATATATGTGTTATTAGGGCCATGCTCTAACAACTGATTGGTAGGTTTTTTTCCCAGCGAATATCATAGTTACATGATTGAATGACTAGCAAAGGAGTTCAAAAGTTGAGTGTGCGGAATTTATTAAGTTTGACAATGAGGACGAATCTCATTGCCAAACTTTCCTATAATTCAGTGTGTGTGTGTGTGTGTGTGTATGTGTGTGTGTGTGTGTGTGTGTGTGTGTGTGTGTGTGTGTGTGTGAGTGTCTCGTGTGTGTGTGTGTAGGTATGTGTGTGCGTGTGTGTGTATGTGCGCGCGTGTGTGTAAATTTGAGTGTCTGTGCATGCATGCATTTATGCGTTTGTGCATGTGTGCATGTAGGTGTGTGTGTGTGTGTGTGTGTGTGTGTGTGTGTGTGTGTGTGTGTGTGTGTGTTTGTTTGTGTCCATGCGTGCGGGCGTGCATGCGTGTTTGTACGTGTGTGTATGTATGTTTGAGAGTTTTTAATTCAACTGTAGGCCTCATTTAGTTGAGTCTTCAGTTGAGTATTACTGGAACTCATCCTACTCTCAGAAATTGATGTGCTTCTTATACCACTTCCCTTCTTCCGCCACAAGTTCCCATCTAATCTGATTATCTCAACTCACCATCTCTAACGGGAGCACAAGTCATTTCAAATTGAAGCATTCTTTCTTCTTTTGGCTTAATATTTTAAATGTTTGAATTTGAAATCAAACTGTTCATATGAGGTTAAATGCTGCCCTGTCTAAATATGTACGCAGGGCACGAGTATGGTCACACTGCTACAATGTTAACTAAGACTCTGTTTCTGACTGAAGTGCTGCTGACCTAAAAACATACACGTTTACTGTAACCCTTCCAATTGCATGTCCTGCTGAGCTAAAAGTGCGCAGGTTTACCGTCACGCAAATGCATGCATTATCTATGAATTAATGAGACAAATAAACAAAACAAAATATAACATGGTTCATGAGAAAAGAGTAGTCCAAAAAAAGGGAAAACATATTGTGAATGTGTCAATGTGTATTTATTTACTCAGATTACATGAGTGAGTGCCAGAATGTAGATCCACCACAGTGTGTGCTTATAGGCTCCATCTAAACAGGAACTCTCAAAGCCTTAAACAACACCGCTAACCAGACAACAGAACGTAGAAAAACATCATTTTCACATATGAAGAAACGGCTATGGTGCTGTAGAAAATGAATATGTGGTTAAAACATAATGTCCTTTTAAAGAGAGATAACATCATTCCACACTAGTACCTGTGTACCTATTGAAGAAGTCACCAGAGGGATGAGCAGAGGTGATAACTCAGACAGAACAGAGAGATTGAGTGTTGGGTCTGACTGCTCTCTGCATGTTCATGATGTCAGAGCTGAGGATGCTGGACCCTACACCTGTCGACAATACCCTGAGGATGAACCAAGACATTAATTAACAGAGGTTGTGCTGATCTAGGATCAGGTAGGACCTGTACTCTTACTCTGAGACACTTTGTGGATACAGGTTTTAAGGTGCTTTCACATACTGTACTCAGTCACTGAAGGTGTAGGAGTCAGTGGAAGGGGCAAGGGAGTGGATTGGAATCAGGCCATAGATGAGCCCATGCTGCTCTTTGGAGACATCTCCCCCACCTACCGTACAGATCAAGGATCAGCTCGTCAGTTCTCTGAGCCTCAAACCTAACTGAACTGGGAAACAAATGAAACTGATCCTGGAGCAGAATTTAGCAATCCATTTGACCCTCAGAGGAGCACAGCAGGGTCTCTACAGTGGCTACATGTCAGAGTTTGATTTTGATGCCTTGGTTCAACACTGTACTCTGATTAGGGTATAATAGTCCTGTGACATATTTCCTTTATTCTATTCTCCAGAGGTTTCTTCAGGCACGGAGGTCCATTGACAAACCTTTGTTATCTCCTTAAAAGTTACTTTGTATGTGTGTGGATTAAGCTTGTGTTAAAAAGGCAATTGTCATCCTCTGCTTGGAATACAAGCAAACTAACAATCATGGCTGAAACCGTAGACACACACACACACACACACACACACACACACACACACACACACACACACACACACACACACACACACACACACACACACACACCCCTTAAATTACTCTATACAGTATACTAACCCCTCACTATACAGTATGGTCTTTTGGATGCTGCCTTAATCTTCCTCACCTAATGTTCAGGTTTGACCTCTGCATCTCCCTCTGTGATGAAGAGCTCTGTGCAGATCTTGTTGAAAAGTATGGGTTCTCCTTGTTTAGCTATTGTCTGAAATACACATTCACACTTTGGCACACAACAAACTCTGAACCTAAAAATGCAGATATTGCTCATTTTAACATGCTATTATGAAACTGCATATCCAGGGTTTCAATAAAAAGATACTGTATGTAGCTTTTATATTTCTCCAATATGTCACCAACAATTGTCTCTGAAAGTATTCTGGGAGAGCTGGACTGAAGAGAGATTTTATCTATGTATATTAATACCCTCACTAAAATGATGGTTGTATGAAGGACACAAGAATCATATAGAATTTGGGTTTAATAAAGCCTTTATTTGTGTGAAAGACTTGACAATTTATAATTGTAATCCCGCTGATGCTTTTTGGACAATTACTTGTGGGAAAAATCCTTTTTTGGACAAGTTTGTAAGAAACAGACACTTGAATGGAACACCGTTCAGAGTTACAACAGTCTGTTTCTCACAGAGGACGCTGCCTCTTAGTGCGTTTGTTGTCACCGTCATCATCGTCGTCCCTGCTCCTCTTCCTTGACACTCCTGAGGTGCCAGGCCTTGAGCTGGGGGACCACTCCTCCTCAGAGCCAGTGTCATCTGACCGTCTCTGGCGCTTAGAAGCACCGCCATCCTCGCTCTCGCTCTCGCTCTCACTTTCACTAATATAGATGAAGTCCCTGCTTCTTTTACAGGCCCTCTCCAATGGCCTGCGGACGAGGGGGGCCTCGATGACCTCTTCAGCACCATCCTCCTCATTGTCATCATCATCATCATCATCATCGTCATCATTATTATTAGACTCCTCTGATTCTTCTGCCTTGGGTTCCATTTCCCTGGGAGGGTTCACAACGACCATAGGATCGACCGGGTACAATGCAAGTTTCTGTCCTTTTCCAGATGGGCCCATGTCTGCGTATACAAAGGCGCAAGAATGACACTTCAGTCTTGTTGAAAGCGTCGGTTCGAACCCCGCCTAGGTTGAAGCTTCATTAGGTGTACCTAATGAAGTGGCCAGTGAGTGTATAACTGTGGTTTACAATTATCAAAGGTCCTCATGAAGTGTTAATGTTACTGTCCTTTTCCTGAATTCATGAATTGAACCCTGGCCTCCCGCATGGCAGGCCCCGCATGGCAGGCGAGAATTCTACCACTGATCCACCAATGCTTAGATGTCAGCAAAGACAGAGAATTAATGGGGAATTTTGAGTGAGTTTAAGACTTAACTTTAACGCGAGACCGTGGTTCAATTCCCCAACTGATCAATTAAAACTTGGTTGTATGTCTTTGAACCAAAAGAAAAGTTGATCATCGAAGGGTGTGTAGTTTCCGTAGTGTAGTGGTCATCACGTTCGCCTCACACGCGAAAGATCCCCGGTTAGAAACCGGGCGGAAACACATTTATTCTCACCATTCCAGGACCATGGCGCTTTCTCTCTGTCGCCGTCACAGTATTGTAGTGAGATAATTGTGTAAAATTAAAACTGTCAATAACCAGTTCACAAAACATAGCGAGTTCGGCTTGAAACACCAGGTGAGCAAAGGATTTAGGCAAAAAGTGTTTGTGCACAGGCTGGGAATCGAGCCCAGGCCTTCCAAACCACCTCCTCTGCCCATGTTGGTAATCGAACCCAGGCCTCCCATACCACCTCCTCGTTAGTATAGTGGTCAGTGTCCCTGCCTGTCACGTGGGAAACCGGGGTTCATTTCCCTGACGGGGAGAGCTACTTATTTCTTGTAGCTCTAATTCAAGCAAAGCAGTCCAAAGGTAGTGAAACGTAGTTGTTAGCTAAATATGTAGCACAAAAAGACCTTCTAACTTGGAAATGTGCAGATCTGGCGGTCCCGTTGGCACCCTTCGATAGCTCGGTTGGTAGAGCGGAGGACTGTAGGTTCTATAGCAGTAATCCTTAGGTCGCTGGTTCAAATCCGGCTCGAAGGAGGAGCCTTCTTTTTTTTTTTTTTTTGTGAGTTTTAACAAGGTGTCGTTCAAGGACTCCAGCGAACAAGGGTTGTGTCTCGTAGCATTTGTTAATGACCTAATTGTGTTGCAGTGAGTTGTGTTTAAACATTGATGGAAAATATGTGTATTATTGCGAGTGTCTTTTCCTTTCCTATACGCTTTTTAGAGATTTGCAGAAAATTCTGTGGACTATAACAAATGCTACATTGAAATAAACAGTTATAATTCAAAACAATATAAAAACTCTGTCCTCATTAACTGTGTGAGAAAACAGGTCTTTATGTTTCTGGTAATATTGGGGCAACAATTTGATTCAGCAGAATAGTGCTGAGCAGAACAAATTCAGAATACTTTACAATACTTCAGTATGATGTTTATTTTAGTGTGATTTTAACAAAGGTTTTGAGAAAACTATAACTACAGTATTAGATTAGATTAGATTTGATTCAACTTTATTGTCATTGTGCAGAGTACAAGTACAGAGACAACGAAATGCAGTTAGCGTCTAACCAGAAGTGCAAAATAGCAGAAAGTGCAATGAACAGTATTTACAGGTAGTGCAATATATGATCAGTAGTAGTGCAGTATGATATAGTATAATATAAGCAGTATAATATAGCAGTGCAGTATAGCAGTATGTGAGTAGCAGTAGCATTATAGCAGAATAAATAGTTACAGTATGAGCAGTGTAGCAGCATATGAGCTGTATGGGTAATGCAGTCTAGCAGTATATATGTATTAACAGTAACATGAGGTAGATGCAGAATAAATATAAATATGGAATGCCGTATAAACAAGTATGTACAGTATGTGCAGTAGTATTAAAGAAAATATAGGATATGTGCATTATGTGCATTATGAACAGTATGAACAGGTATGTACAGAAGAGCAGTGGTATTGAGTAAGAGCAGGGGAGGGGAGTATAGTGCAATAGTGCAATTGTCCGGGGGGGGGGGGGGGTTGCGGGGGTAGTAGGTTGTCAGGTAGGTGTAGTGTTCAAGTTCAGCAGGGTGACAGCCGCAGGGAAGAAGCTGCCTCTGAACCTACTGGTTCGGGTGCGGAGAGACCTGTAGCGCCTCCCGGAGGGGAGTGGGGTGAAAAGTCTGTGGTTGGGGTGAGAGATGTCCTTGACGATGCTGCGTGCCTTACGCAAGCATCGTTTGCCCTGGACAGCCTCGATGGAGGGGAGTGAGGAACCGGTGATGCGTTGGGCAGTCTTCACCACCCTCTGCAGTGCTTTCCGGTCCGATGCCGAGCAGTTGCCATACCATACTGTGACACAGTTGGTAAGGATACTCTCGATGGTGCAGCGGTAGAAGTTCACCAGGATCTGAGGAGATAGATGGACCTTCTTTAGTCTCCTCAGGAAGAAGAGACGCTGGTGAGCCTTCTTTATCAGGGTGGAGGTGTTGAGGGTCCAGGAGAGGTCCTCAGAGATGTGGACACCCAGAAACTTGAAGCTGGTGACTCGCTCCACCTCAGTCCCGTTGATGAGGATGGGGGTGTGTGCGCCAGCTTTAGACTTCCTGAAGTCCACAATGAGTTCTTTGGTCTTCTTGGTGTTGAGAGCCAGGTTATTGTCGTTGCACCACACTGTTAGGTGCTGGACCTCCTCCCTGTAGGCCGACTCATCGTTGTTGCTGATGAGACCGATCACCGTTGTGTCGTCTGCAAACTTAACAATGGTGTTTGAGCCATGTACAGGTGTGCAGTCGTAGGTGAAGAGGGAGTAAAGGAGGGGGCTCAGCACACAGCCTTGTGGAACGCCGGTGTTCAGGGTGAGGGTTGAGGAGGTGTGGTTGTGAAGCCTAACAGACTGCGGCCTGTTGGTCAGGAAGTCTAGAATCCAGTTGCAGAGGGAGGGGTTGATGCCCAGTTGCCTGAGTTTGGAGATCAGTTTGGAGGGGATGATGGTGTTGAATGCTGAGCTGAAGTCAATAAACAGCATTCTCACATAAGAGTTAGTCTTGTCGAGGTGGGACAGGGCGGAGTGAAGTGCCGTTGAAATGGCATCCTCTGTACTCCTGTTCTGCCGGTAGGCGAATTGAAAGGGGTCCAGTGTGGGTGGTAGGCAGGTCTTGAGTTGAGCTAAGACCAGCCTCTCGAAGCACTTCATGATGATGGGCGTGAGTGCCACTGGTCGGAAGTCATTTAAGCTCGTTGCAGTGGAGTGTTTTGGCACCGGCACGATGGAGGTGGTTTTGAAGCACGCGGGGACAGCTGCTTGGGCTAGGGACAGGTTGAATATGTCAGTCCAAACCTTAGTCAGCTGCACAGCGCAGGCCCTGAGGACGCGTCCGGGGATCCCATCAGGACCAGCAGCCTTGCGTGCGTTAGTCCTGCTCAGTGCCGCACACACGTCGGTGGGGGATAGAGTGAGGGGCTGGTGATCCGCAGGGAGCACAGCCTTGATGGCCACCTCCTTGTTGTCCCTGTCAAAGCGGCCGTAGAAGTGGTTCAGCTCATCAGGGAGGGAGGCGTCAACGGAGAGGGGTGAGGTGTTAGATGGTCTGTAGTCAGTGATGGCCTGGATGCCCTGCCACATGCGTCGGGGGTCAGAGTTGTTTCTGAAGTGATCCTCTATCCTCAGCTTGTGGTTGTGCTTGGCCTTTTTGATGCCCCTCTGCAGATTAGCCCTGGATGAGCTATAGGCCCGAGCATCCCCTGATCTGAAGGCAATGTCGCGTGCCTTCAGCAGGAGTCGGACCTCACTGTTCATCCATGGCTTCTGATTAGGGAAAGTGGTGATCCGCTTGAGTGTGGTGACACTGCTGATGTTGGAATTGATGTAGTCCAAAACAGATGAGGCATATGAATTAATGTCCGTGTGGGAGTCATGGGTGGCCTGAGTGGCAAACACACCCCAGTCAGTGTTTCCAAAACGCTGCTGGAGCGCTGAGTCAGCTCCCTCTGGCCAGACCTTGACTGTCCTCACTGTAGGTTTCACTCGTTTGATGAGTGCTGAGTACTTGGGCAGTAGGAACAATGAGAGGTGGTCTGATTGACCTAGGTGGGGGAGGGGAACAGCTTTGTACGCATCAGCCATGCTGGTGTATACTTGGTCCAATGTCCTGTCTCCTCTGGTGGGGCAAGAGACATTTCAGTGGAATTTGGGCAGTACAGTCTTTAAGTTGGAGTGATTGAAGTCACCCGCGACAATGAAGGCTGCCTCGGGATGCAGAGTCTGTTGTTTGCTAATGGCAGTATGCAGTTCTTTCATAGCAATCTTAGCATTAGCATCCGGGGGATATAGGCTGCCGTGATAACAGTAGACGTGAACTCTCTGGGCAGATAGAAAGGTCTACACTTAACCATGAGAAACTCCAGGTTAGCTGAGCAGTGACTCTCGGTGATGGTAGTGTCCGTGCACCACGTCTTGTTTACATAAATGCACAAACCTCCACCTCTGGTCTTACCGGAGTCGCCTGCTGTTCTGTCTGCTCGGAGAACGCAGCGCCCTGCTAGCTCGATAGCGTTGTCGGGAACCTCGCTGTTGAGCCAGGTTTCAGTGAAAACCATGATGTTACAGTCCATAATCCATTTGTGGGTGGTGATCCACAGCCGCAGTTCATCCATCTTGTTTGCCAGGGAACGAACATTTGCAAGGAAAAGGCTAGGTAATGAGAGTCGGTGTGGGGTTAGCTTTAGCCTAGCTCTCAGCCCACCTCGGCTCCCTCGCCTGTGTTTTCGTTTCCGAGCCGGTCTGGGGCCTCTTCCGGTCGGTGTAGCGGAGTTAGCTGGACCCGCTGTTTTGCTAATCTCGGGTATATCGTCGATAAAGATGACTGGAGTGCCGGAACCGATGTCCAGAAGTTCTTGTCGGCTGTACGATATGTACGCTAAACTGTTTTTAGCGAGAATACTTAAGATAAACAAGCAAATAACTACTAGTTCGCAAACTCTGGAGAGACACTGAGCGTCGCGATGCATGCGCGCCGCCATGTCACAAAGCTCATACCATATGGCAATGGCAGTCAATTTTCTCAAAGAAATGTGAATATTGTTGTTGAACAACGTGATTTCAAACTGTAAAAGAGCACAGTGGGTTGTAATGCAAGTCAACATCTGGTTTGACAGTGTAATGAAAGGTGAATATGTTTGGGAGAGAGGAGTGAAGGGTTATTTCACAATGAGGATGTTTGTAGTTTTCATTACTGCATGTATTCAGTGTTAAAACTGGAATGGGAGACTGTACACTGTACTATAATGATCAGACCTTTGTTTCTTTCTCTTATGGACTGCATCACTCGCTATTAGCAATGTGTCAAATTGATTGAATAAAACTCAGATAAAAGATTTATATTTGAAAATAGATTTTGTTTTTACTGAAATAAACACAAAAAACCTGTGAGCTGCCTCCTACACACTGGGCAGCACACCCTGACTTTCCACAGATGGTAGGGCATCCACGCCAGGAGCTTGTGGGTGAAAAAGTGCTCTAGTGTTGGGGCCTGGTTATAAATGAGCACTGGTACCGGTGGCTCGTACCAGAGCTTCAAGTTCGGCCGCAGCCTCTGGTTCTCCCACAGAGTGGATGCAATCCATCGCTGGTCTTGCTGTGGAATGGTCTTCTTCATCTCTGCCGGCAGCCAGAATGAATCAGGGGCCTGGTGTTGCGTTTCCAACACTCTTCCTACTTTTCCATTCATCTCATCAACTTCCCAAGCAAGGGTTGGGGAGGAACATTGTGTGAAATTGTATTCAGTGTGTAATTCAGAGGACCTTGTGGCCCAACGGTAGCACGTCTCACTCCCGATCAGAAGGCTGCATGTTCGTATCATGCTGGGTCAGGATGTTTTGATTGTGAGCATGGAAGCCTTTGTCCAGCAGGAGGAAAAAAAGGACTTGAATCCTAGTCCCTCAGATTAAAAGCCTGATGCTTTACCAACTGAGCTATGCAGACACTTGCAGTAAAAGTGATCACATGGTGTTCTGTTTCCAACTGTTGCATTCATCTCATCAACTTCCCAAACTTGGTTTTGGGATTCACATTGCCTGAAATGATAATAACACTGCAAGGACCTTGTGGCGCAACGGTAGCGCGTCTGACTCCAGATCAGAAGGCTGCGTGTTCAAATCACGTCAGGGTGTTTTAGTTGTGAGCATGTAAGCCTCTGTCCCCAAACGGGAAGCGAAAGTGCATTGTTAAGATATAGAAATGTCGGGTGCCCAATCTCATAACATTGTTGGAGTGAAACGCAGCTTCTTCCGAACAGGGACTTGAACCCTGGACCCTCAGATTAGAAGTCTGATGCTCTACCGACTGCACCAAAGCTGTGGAACAATAGTCTGTTTAGGGGGGGAAGAGGGTGTGAAAAAGGGTAAGAAGAAAAATGAGAAGAGAAAAGAGGGAAAAGAAAGAGAGAGAGAGAAATTGAGGCTTCTCTTCCATTATCTACTAGTTTATTTGTCAGTATGTATTCTAAACGATGGAGGCAGAGAGAAAGGGGAGATGGTCCTAATATAGGTGGAGGCAGGGCTGGAGGGGGACATGGGTCGTACAAGGGAAGGGGTCCTCATAGAGGCCGTAGCAAGGACGGACAGGGACTAGGATACAGGGGAAGGGGTACTCATGGAGGCTGTAGCAGGGCTGGAGGGGGACTTGGGTACAGAGGAGGGGGTCCTCATGGAGGCCGTAGCACTGCTGGCAGTACCAGCAGAGGTAGTAACAGGGCTGGACAGAGACTGTGAGGGAGAGGAAAGGTAGAGTACACCAGGAGAGTATATTGTGATTGTGCATGTATCTATGTGATTGTAGGCATAAGCCACATTAGTCACACACGAGTTACACTAATAACACAGAGATATTAAGACGAACAAATTCATGTAATACCTCAACAGGCTTCCTAGCCACAAGGTTTGGTTTGGCTGCAGCACCAGATGCCCCTCCAAACCGAGGTTTATAAAACTGAAGAGAAGAATGGCAAGTGAAATTGGTCAGGATAATAATGAATGGCAAAACAGTGCTTTGATAAAATAGATGGATAACGTTTGGCAAAATGTTATGGAAATATTTACCATTGACACAGTCAATGTAGGCCACAGAGGACAGAGACTGAGTCTGTGGTCTCTGCAGGGGCCGTGGCACGAGGTGGAGCTGGACCCTGGACCGTGGCAGCAGCAGGCACGGAGGTAGATGTGGGTGCCGGTGGAACACTGGCTGGCTGCTGAAGACATACAGATACAACAAGTATCAAGACTACTGACAATGGAATCCTTTTTCAGCATGATAAATAGTTACATCTGATGTCCCTTCATTACCTTCTGGGAGTGAAATCCACAGACACAACTCTGGCCCACCAAACAACGATGTCTGGCCGCGGGTCTGCACTGGACATTTCTCAATCTGTAACCAAATGGTATGCTCAATGTCATGGCATATACAACCTAGCCTATATCTGTTTAATCTGTTGGTGTATTTCACAGACAAAATGTACCTTCTGGTAGAGAGCATACCACCTATTCTGACTGGGGGCTGGCCTGTCCCCTACATCAGAGGGCCAAACCCCAGTGGTGGCAGAGGTCTTGAGGCGAGACAGCCACTCACTGTCCTGTCCCCCATGGCCCTGTGCTTCTTGGTCACCATCTGAGGCCAACAAGAGGAAGAATGTCAATCTAACTGTCAAAGTCTGTCATGGGACTAGGAGCAATACATCTAACTGTGAAATTCTGTCATGGGACTAGGAGCAATATTTTATAATCAATCAAATCTTTCTACCTGTCATCAATCATAATATTTTATCGCCATACACTTCTTTGTCAATAAAAATGGTTATGAATCAAATCAATTGTGGGGGGACATGCAGCGTTCGGCCTGTAGAGGGAGCTACAGGACCGTGGCAAGGGTTACGGAAGCGAGGCTTCGTTGCGCACCTGTTGAGAATGAAGCCTCGTTAACGAAATGGTTTAAGATGTGTGTGCCTCTGCTTTGGGGGAGAAAGGGGCTGAAAAGCTATGACTGAAAAGTCGACCAGGACCTAAAGAACGAATAAAAGAAGACATTTTGTAAATAAACAGGGTTTTCCCTTATCACCACCACCGAATCCGCCTCCTTGCCCCTCGTTGGGAGCCACTGTAACAAAGGTCCTAAACACAGAGGCGGATTCGGTGGTGGTGATAAGGGAAAACCCTGTTTATTTACAATGTTCCTTCTTTTATTCGTTCTTTCGGTCCTGGTCGACCTTTCAGTCACTCACCTTCAACATGCAGTTGCACCTGACTAATCAGTGCGATGAAGCCCGCTTCGGTTCTCTTAACATTCACTCCACACCAGTATGGCCCAGCATCCTGTTCAGACAGGTCAGTGATGGTCACAGTTTAGACTCTGTCGACAATACCCAGAGGATGACCCAAGACATTCAAGAGCAGACGTTGATCTGTCTGTTCTAAACAATGAGTCTCTCTATTTCAACCTAGTGATCTCAGTTAAAAGAATACACCTAGCTATTCATTGCATTGATTGATTGATTGTTGTGGTTGATGGTTGTATGAAGGACACAAGAATCATATAGAATTTGGGTTTAATAAAACCTTTATTTGTGTGAAAGACTTGATAATTTATAATTGTAATCCCGCTGATGCTTTTTGGTCAATTTCTTGTGGGAAAAATCCTTTTTGGACAAGTTTGTGAGAAACAGACACTTGAATGGAACACCGTTCAGAGTTACAACAGTCTGTTTCTCACAGAGGACGCTGCCTCTTAGTGCGTTTGTTGTCGCCGTCATCATCGTCGTCCCTGCTCCTCTTCCTTGACACTCCTGAGGTGCCAGGCCTTGAGCTGGGGGACCACTCCTCCTCAGAGTCAGTCTCATCTGACCGTCTCTGGCGCTTAGAAGCACCGCCATCGTCGCTCTCGCTCTCACTCTCACTCTCACTCTCACTAATATAGATGAAGTCCCAATTTCTTTTACAGGCCCTCTCCAATGGCCTGCGGACGAGGGGGGCCTCGATGACCTCTTCAGCACCATCCTCCTCATTGTCTTCATCATCATCGTCATCATCATCATCATCATCATCATCATCATCATCATTGTCGTCGTCATCATCATCATCAGCATTATTATTATCATTATCATTATCATTATCAGAGTCCTCTGACTCTGATTCTTCTGCCATGGGTTCCATTTCCCTGGGAGGGTTCACAACGACCATAGGATCGACCGGGTACAAGCATCCCTGCTGGTACCACAGCATCTGTGGGTAGAGGTAGGGCAGCTCGCCCTGGTGTACCCGCCGCTCTGGGATCACTATGAGGCCCAGCTCTGGGTCGATAAACTCCTCGGGGTCCGCGATCCAAAGGACCCATCCTGGAACCACATCAGTCTAGAAGGTGGGGAGGGTATATGAGGTCCCTGCATCCACTCAATCTGCACCTGTTGACGGATCACCTGGTGGCCCTCCACCTGGTCATGGCCCACATGGGGACTTTGCATCTGGGTATAGTGCGCCTGGTAATTTAACGCTGGGAGACGGCCACCCAGGTGACGCTGCTCCGGGCATTGGCAGTCTGGTCCATGATAGTGGATAATCTGCCCGTTAGGCAGGAGGTCACGTGAATGTTGGAGCCAATCGCAGAAAAGCTCATAGGCCGCAATATCCAACCCAATGTTTGACCCGTCCGGAACGGGTTCCAAGGACACATCTGACAGGACAGAATTAAACATTGAAAATCACTTACTTAACATGAATGTTAGAGTCCAATCCTTCAAGAATAAAACTATTTAACACAAATTCTTAGTATCATAAAAGTTCTCAAAACTCACCAGAGTGAGTACCCCCATCTTCTGTTATCGGGATTTTGACCATGTTTATGCAAATTAAATCCAGTTGTCTCTGAAGGTGGAGTCAATACTGAAGGTTCTGGTGAATCTCTCTTTACTTTGTCTTCATTTTGCATGTGATGTCATCATGTTGGTTCATGACATAATCACACATTCTGTGACAGATACATTGTCCATTGTCACCATGACAACTGCATGGAACAAATTGGAAAAGTCCTACACATAACAGACAGTGTCAATTACCTGAATAATAACATTTTAAAAGAAAAAAGAAATGTGTCCAGCATCTCTGCTGTACTCTAACTCCCCCCTCTAGTTTCTTGTTCTATTTGGAAAAGTACTGCCAATCTCCATAGAAGCACTAGACAGATAACACATACTGGTTGAATTAATTCAATGTTCCATTAAGATACAAAGATAGAAAGAATACCTCAGTTGTTACAGTTGCCCAAATGTTGTGCAAATGCCTATTATATCACAATCTAATAAACATGCTTTTCTTACCACTATCAATGTTTCATATATCATGACTAATGCATTGATACGGAGTGACGTTCTGTCGACTATCGTTTAGAAACACATTGTGTTTGCACGCCCACGGTCGCCCCAAGACACTTTGATGGTATCGTCCGAGCTGGTGAAAGGCTAAATCAGAGGGCTCGTCCGGGATTTGAACGCAGGACTTCTCGCACCCTAAGCGAGAATCATACGCCTAGACCAATGAGCCACCTTCTAATGGGTGACCCTCCCCTGCAATGGAGCCTCAGGTTGGGGGATGTGTCCGCCCTGTCTGCAAAAAGCAGGTAGTTTACTTCCACTGTGTTTGCATTGTTGTAAGATTTTTCTCTCCCCCCCCCCTTCCTTTTTTACTGAGTAATCCAGCCCATGAAATAAAAGTGATAACGAAGACCCTGCTAAATGTTGAAATGGTCAGTCCTGGAGGGCATATGAATGTGAATGGTCATATCATTGTTGCGGTCCTGCCTGGACTCATGAGCGCATTGGTGGTATAGTGGTGAGCATAGCTGCCTTCCAAGCAGTTGACCCGGGTTCGATACCCGGCCAATGCAAGTTAAGTGTCCTTTTCCCGAGGGGCCCATGCCTGCTTATCCAAAGGCGCAAGAATGACACTTCAGTCTCGTTGAAAGCGTCGGTTCGAACCCCGCCTAGGTTGAAGCTGTCTCTGTCCTCAAAGAAGCTGTTGGACGACATCCGTCTGAATGTGGTCTCCGAAGCATGTGCCGCACGCTTTACATTGTTTCTCCACCTCCTCTGTTTCCACGCCTACGGTCGTCCAAGCTGGCAAAGAAGCATGGCTGTGCGACAAGAATGAGATGCGAACCGACATGTGCAGAGCACAATGGATTAGTAGTACATCGCCTTAACCACTCGGCCACCTTGTCCTAATCTCGTGTTGGCCCGGTAGCCCTTTCCACCGGATACTTACAGCCACTGCTGTGAGTGCAAGCAGAAATGTAAGGCACCGCTGGGATTCGAACCCAGGATCTCTTGTTTACTAGTAGTAGTGTGTGTATGCGCGTCTGCGTGCCTATGTGCGTGCGTGCGTACCCACAGTAGAAGTGTGTGTGTGTGTGTGTGTGTGTGTGTGTGTGTGTGTGTGTGTGTGTGTGTGTGTGTGTGTGTGTGTGTGTGTGTGTGTGTGTGTGTGTGTGTGTGTGTGTGTGTGTGTGTGTGTGTGTGTGTGTGTGTGTGTGTGTGTGTGTGTGTGTGATTCTGGATGTACGTATTAGGCCCACCATGCGACGTAATAATGAGCGCGTCATACAGAATTTGAGAGACAGAACTTTGGATCAGTCAGTCAGTATTCGACACCAAAGCGATAACTAAACACACCTCTTGCATTAGCGCTCTCTGTAGTATAAACATACGAGTTGTCAAGATACGGCAACCAAAACCCAACATTACCTGCCTGGTCTTGTACGCGGTAAGGTAGGCATCTAAATACCAACAAGTATTTTAAGTTGACGGTTTTTTAGTTTTGTTTAAAAGTAATTTTAGAACTGTTGCCTACAACTGATTGCCCATAGCTGTGCTGCTCAATTACCCACTGTGTGTGTGTGTGTGTGTGTGTGTGTGTGTGTGTGTGTGTGTGCGTGCGTGCGCGTGTGTGTGTGTGTGCGCGTGTGTGTATGTGCGAGCGTAGGTTTTGGCTTGTGTGTGCGCACGTGCTTACTTGCGTGCATGCATAACCGCAGCAGTACTAGTCGGCCTAGTAGTGTGTGTGTGTGTGTGTGTGTGTGTGTGTGGTGTGTGTGTGCGCGCGCGCGCGCGCGCTCGTTTGTGTGCCTGCGTGCGTACTGTTGCCTACAGCTGTTATTTGGTGCTGCTGGATTACCCACAGTACAGTAGAAGTGTGTGTCTGTGTGCGCGCACGTGCGTGTGTGCTTACGTGCGTGCATACGTATCCCAGTGTACTAATAGGCTTAGTAGGAGTAGTGTGTGTATGCGCGTCTGCATGCCTATGTACGTACGTGCGTGCGTGCGTGCGTGTGTACCCACAGTATAAGTGTGTGTGTGTGTGTGTGTGTGTGTGTGTGTGTGTGTGTGTGTGTGTGTGTGTGTGTGTATGGGTTTGTGTGTGCATGGCTCTAGATTTACGTATTAGGCCCACCATGCGACGTAATAATGAGCGCGTCATACAGAATTTGAGAGACAGAACTTTGGATCAGTCAGTCAGTATTCGACACCAAAGCGATAACTAAACAAACCTCTTGCATTACTCTCTGGAGTATAAACATACTAGTTGTCAAGATACTGCAATCAAAACCCAATATTACCTGCCTGGTCTTTTATGCAGTAAGGTAGGCATCCAAATACCAAAAAGTATTTTAAGTTGGCTGTTTTTAAGTTTTGTTTAAAAGTATTTTTAGAGCTGTTGCCTACAACTGATTGCCCATAGCTGTGCTGCTCGATTACCCACAGTAGAACTGTGTGTGTGTGTGTGTGCGTGTGTGTATTTGTGTGTGTGCGTGTGTGTATTTGTGTGTGTGCGTGTGTGTATTTGTGTGTGTGTATGTGTGTGTGTGTGTGTGTGTGTGTGTGTGTGTGTGTGTGTGTGTGCGAGCATGGTTTTGGGCTTGTGTGCGCGCACGTGCTTTCTTGCGTGCATGAGTAACCACGGTTGTACTAGTAGGCCTTGTAGTGTGTATGTGTGTGTGTGTGTGTGTGTGTGTGTGTGTGTGTGTGCGCGCGTTTGCGTGCCTGCGTGCGTACTGTTGCCTACAACTGATTGCCTACAGCTGTTATTTGGTGCTACTGGATTACCTACAGTAGAAGTGTGTGTCTGTGTGCGCGCACGTGCGTGTGTGCTTACGTGCGTGCATACGTATCCCAGTGTACTAATAGGCTTAGTAGGAGTAGTGTGTGTATGCGCGTCTGCGTGCCTATGTACGTACGTGCGTGCGTGCGTACCCACAGTAGAAGTGTGTGTGTGTGTGTGTGTGTGTGTGTGTGTGTGTGTGCGTGCGTGATTCTGGATGTACGTATTAGGCCCACCATGCGACGTAATAATGAAGTCATACAGAATTTGAGAGACAGAACTTTGGATCAGTCAGTCAGTATTCGACACCAAAGCGATAACTAAACACACCTCTTGCATTAGCGCTCTCTGTAGTATAAACATACGAGTTGTCAAGATACGGCAACCAAAACCCAACATTACCTGCCTGATCTTGTACGCGGTACGGTAGGCATCTAAATACCAACAAGTATTTTAGGTTGACTGTTTTTTAGTTTTGTTGAAAAGTATTTTTTAGAACTGTTGCCTACAACTGATTGCCCATAGCTGTGCTGCTCGATTACCCCCCCAAAAAGTGTGTGTGTGTGTGTATGTGTGTGTGTGCGAGCGTGCTTACTTGCATGCGTGCGTACTATTGCCCTCAACTGATACCTGCCTATAGTTGTTATTTGGTACTGCTGGATTACTCACAGTACAGTAGAAGTGTGTGTCTGTGTGGGTGCGCGTGCGTGTGTGTGTGTGTGTGTGCGAGCGAGCGAGCGAGCGTATGTTTGTGTTTGTGTGCGTGCTTACGTGCTTGCATGTGTATCCACACTACAAGTCGGCCTAGTAGTGTGTGTATGCGCTTCTGCGTGCCCATGTGCGTGCGTGCGTACCCACCATAGAAGTGTGTGTGTGTGTGTGTTTGTCACTCGACACTACAGCTGGCCTGGGTACCAGTCTATAGTCTGAGATATTAATGTCACACAAATTCTATGCAACTGGCTAAATGCCTTTAGATTTAGATTAGGCTTTAGGGCTGTTCATGGACGCATGGCAATTCAGAACCATCGGCTATCCACGCAACGTTGCCTGTGCCACTAAGTTGTGGTGCATAAAATTAGATTCAAAATGCCTGTTGGCACTGCTCGGTGGAGATTGTTTCAGTGATACAATCGTCTGTTTTCTATCGATTGGATTTGATTAGACTGAATCCAGGCTACAAAGGTAATGGCCAATCAGAATCATTATTTTATCCATTAATATATTGTAGCCTGTATCGTGCGCCTTGCTCCCAACATTTCTCAAATAGGCTGGGGGCTTTTGGAATAGGGATCGGTGTTTCGCCTTTTAACTAGGCATATGGCAACATTTACGCACCATACTCGGTCTAGCGTACTTGGTGCACAATGTCGCCACTCAATTACGGTGCATCATGTTGCCAAGTGTAAAACCTGATTGTAAATCCTGTTAGCACTTAGCTAGCACTGCTGGGTGGAAATAGTTTACAATGATAACTTACAATGGTATTTTGAATCAATTCATATTACATCATTTTGCCCTGAATACAGAATATTAGACCTACATAGCCCGTACCGCGCACTGTGCAATAATGAGCGCGTCACAGTGCTCAAGATCCCATGCATAAACATTCTAGAAAGACAGGTTTGCATCAATCAGAATTTATTGGACACCAAGTGACCTACCGCCTAAACGTCTTTTAATAGGACTTTCTGCGTTTAATTATAATATTTACATTGCTTGTTCTTAGTCAGGTGTGTATCTTCTTACATTACTCTAAGCTTTTTTTTGTGTGTGAAATTGATGACAACTATTATGCAGTGTTGTTGACAGAGTTTAAGCTAAATTACTTATTGTCTTATTCTCTAGCAATGGACTCTGATCTATCCAATGAGGCCTTGTCCTCGATGGATAAGGCACAGTTTCTGGCCGACGTAAGTTATACTTATTTTCCAAAGAAAATATGTTTTGCCTCATATTTGCTGCTTGAGGTACTAATGGAGAACTCTATCTTGCAGAAAAAGCTCATGAGACTGTTCCTGGCCATGAAGGACCAAAGGAAAGTGCCCTCCAACATCACCCTCGGCCACATGAAGGATTGGCTGATGGCTGGGAGTCTCTTCCTGGAAGAGTAAGTTAAGCTTTGGTGCTCATAAATAGATAATTATCAACTGCTTGCTAGGTTGTACTCTTCAGTTTTAGATTTACTTTAAAGTTAGAAACTAGATGTGTTAGAATTATATATGCACAATTTGTTGAGAGAGAGAGAAATGACAAATGTTTTCCTTTTTTCATAGGAGGTGTCATGACTTCAGTCAGGGCACAGAGCTAAGGGAGCTTTATCTGGCTGAAGTGGTAAGGATTATAGCATAGTAGGCCAACATACTGTTTATATTCACTGAGAATCACAAACATGGTGGTGAGTTTATTCTTGACCAGTAAGCACTGTTGAAACTGACATCATTTGTTTTACAGGCCTGGACTGCACAGAGGCTCCTCCGTCTGGACAAGATGGAGAAGGAGCTCCAGAGAGAACAGCGCCTCTCAAGGCAGTTCTACAGAACAGTATGTATGACAACATCCTGTTGTGTTCTATAGGAACACCAGAAAGGCCTTGGTTAAGTTGATTTAACTCTCTTTCACTCTCCCTCTCTCTCTCTCTCTCTCTCTCTCCCTCTCTCTCCCTCTCTCTCTCTCTCTCTCTCTCTCTCTCTCTCTCTCTCTCTCTCTCTCTCTCTCTCTCTCTCTCTCCCTCTCCTATGAAGATAACCACTGAGGGACTGCAGCTTTTTTTAGAAAAGTTCTGCCCGGCAGCAGAGACAACTGCTCACAAAATCCTCCTCCCCGTCTTCTCTGGATTCCCAGCCTCCATCACAGCTGGGCCCAAGAGGGGCAACAGGCGCGGGAGGAGAGGCCCTGTTCACTCCGCGAAGAGGGAGGAGTTGTCCATCCCTCTGCAGGCGTTCCTCGGCTCTGCCAGAGATCACCTCATCCCAGAGGTGGTGAGGATATCACTCAAGCACCTAGTAGAGGACGGACCAGGGCCAATGCCAATCAGGCAGTCGGATAGGGCCAAGGCGGAGGCCAGAAAACGTGCTGCCGTCGAAGACATCTATGGCCTGGTAGCCCAAGCTGCGTCAAAGTACCTGAGGCAGTTTGGTGATGTCCCCGTGGCACGTCTCACCGCATTAAGTAAGGATGTGTCACGGGACATGGTGCGGGCCGTATTTATGAAGTTTGAGGAGGCATCAAACAACTTCAGCCTCCTCGACTTTGATGGCACCCCTTTCGATGCCAGGGCGGTGGTCCGGAACTCAGTCAGTGAGATGGCGTTTAAAAAGAAGATGGCCTCCTCCCACCTCGTCCCTGACCACCTTGAGGGTCTGTACAGTGTGGTAGTACAGACTGTCAAGGAGACCATTGTCCGCCGAGGTCCAAGGGTCGAGGTAACCAACATTCTCTGCTCCTTCCCCTGGATTGAGGCAGTAGAGGAGGTCAGTCATGGACTTATCCATCATTCTCAAGTCTCCATGCTCGTCCAGAGCATCCTGACCGAGATGGAGCAGATTACAGGCTCTGGCCTCCGGGTAGCAATTGCTCATGGAGGTGTGGAGACCTACCTCAAGTGTCTGGTGGGGCTTCAGCTCACATACTACTGGACCACTCCTGGCCACTGTGGTAAGATATACATCTGAAATGCTCTGCTTGATTTTGTTTAATTCTAGTCCAATATATTTTGTTATATGCTTTCAGACTGTATTGACGGATGGAGAGGGAGAGAGACAGGCACAGGAATGCTGCGGAAAACCGGCAGATTGCAGCAGAGAGGCAGCGGAATGCCGCGGAGAACCTGCAGAATGCAGGAGCGAGGCAGCGGAATGCCGCGGAGAACCTGCAGAATGCAGGAGAGAGGCAGCGGAATGCCGCGGAGATAAAAATAAACTAATATGGATTTTGATGATCAACAACACACTTGATAAGAGAGGATTTTCTATTATCAATGATACTAATCTGGTACAGATCCACTGCATCATCTTCATAACACACCAAGTTATTTCAGATACAGTATGTTGCATAGTAATGTAGATCAGTGGAGGCTGGTGGAGGTGGAAATCGGAGGACACGCTCATTGAAATGCATGGAATGGAGTCAGAAATGGTATCAATGTATGTGTTTCATGTATGTTTTATACCATTACTTATTCCATGCATTACAATAAGCCCATCCTCTGATTTCCACCTCCACCTGATCAGGTTTTGATCAATGCTGTTCAGAGAATCTCTGTGGAATGGACCAAAAGACTAACCCTCACCCTGCCACTGGGGGGCGATAGTGGAGGCCTATATATGTGCTTGTCACTTGTTTGATGGCGAAATGTTTAAACTGTCGGCTGTGTGGTGCCATTATACGGTTTAGTGCAGAGAGTGATCCATTCTAGATAGATTGATTTGATTCATAACCATTTTTATTGACAATGAAGTGTATGTAGATAAAAGCTTATGATTGATGACAGGTAGACAGATTTGATTGATTATAAAATATTGCTCCTAGTCCCATGACAGAATTTCACAGATAGATGTATCGCTCCTAGTCCCATGACAGACTTTGACAGTTAGATTGACATTCTTCCTCTTGTTGGCCTCAGATGGTGACCAAGAAGCACAGGGCCATGGGAGACAGGACAGTGAGTGGCTGTCTCGCCTCAAGACCTCTGCCACCACTGGGGTTTGGCCCTCTGATGTAGGGGACAGGCCAGCCCCCAGTCAGAAGAGGTGGTATACTCTCTACCAGAAGGTAAATATTGTCTGTGAAATACACCAACAGATTAAACAGATATAGGCTAGATTGTATATGCCATGACATTGAGCATACCATTTGAGAAATGTCCAGTGCAGACCCGCGGCCAGACATCACTGTTTGGTGGGCCAGAGTTGTGTCTGTGGATTTCACTCCCAGAAGGTAATGAAGGGACATCAGATGTAACTATTTGTCATGCTGAAAAAGGATCCCATTATCAGTAGTATTGATACTTGTTGTATCTGTATGTCTTCAGCAGACAGCAAGTGTTCTACCGGCACCCACATCTACCTCCGTGCCTGCTGCTGCCACGGTCCAGGGTCCAGCTCCACCTCGTGCCACGGCCCCTGCAGAGACCACAGCCTCAGTCCCTGCCAAGCCTGGTAGAGTCCTCTGCGGCCTACATTGACTGTGTCAATGGTAAATATTTCCATAACATTTTGCCAAACGTTATCCATCTATTTTATCGAAGCACTGTTTTGTCATCATTATTATCCTGACCAATTTCACTTGCCATTCTACTCTTCAGTTTTATAAACCCCGGTTTGGAGGGGCATCTGGTGCTGCAGCCAAACCAAACCTTGTGGCTAGGAAGGCTGTTGAGGTATTACATGAATTTGTTCGTCTTAATATCTCTGTGTTATTAGTGTAACTCGTGTGTGACTAATGTGGCTTATGTCTACAATCACATAGATACATGCACAATCACAATATCAATCAACCGAACAATCACAATATACTCTCCTGGTGTACTCTACCTTTCCTCTCCCTCACAGTCTCTGTCCAGCCCTACTACTACCTCTGCTGGTACTGCCAGCAGTGCTACATCCTCCATGAAGACCCCCTCCTCTGTACCCAAGTCCCCCTACAGCCCTGCTACGGCCTCCATCAGGACCCCTTATCCTGTACACAAGTCCCTGTCCAGCCCTGCTGGAGCCTCTATGAGGACCCCTTCCCCTGTTCTAATCAATCAATTTGACACATTGCTAATAGCGAGTGATGCAGTCCATAAGAGAAAGAAACAGAGGTCTGATCATTTCAGATGCATAAACAAAGATACACACGCAACTTGAATAGAGTACAGACCTGTAGGCCTATAGCACAGTCATTAAACATCATTAAAACAACAGCAAGTGTAAATAAACTTCTGGTTGTTATGTCACATAAAGCAAGATGTTGGCTAAAGCGATCTTGAATTTACACAAAACAACACTTTGGGAGACTTTGCCTATTTTTATTTCTGCCGCTGGTGAGACTCGAACCGGTGACCTTCGGATCCACTCTTCCCCCCCATTCAAAAACGGAAAAGGCGATATTTTTTATTTTTCTTTAATCGTTTCGAATACATACTGACAAAAAAACTAGTAGATAATGGAAGAGAAGCCTCAATTTCGCTCTCTCTCTTTCTTTTCCCTCTTTTCTCTCTTTTTTCTCCTTTTTCACACCTTCTTCCCCCCCTTTGGCACAGTCGGAAGAGCATTAGACTTTTAATCTGAGGGTTCAGATTCAAGTACATGTTCAGGCAAAGCTGCATTTCACTTCAGGATCTACTCCAACAATCGTAGGAGATTGGGCATCTCTCCATTAACAATGCGCTTTTGCTTTCCGTTTGGGGACGAAGTCTTACATGCTCACAACTAAAACTCCCTGACCCTGACATGATTTGAACACGCAGCCTTCAAATCATGAGTCAGACACACTACCATTGCACCACAAGGTCCTTGCAATGTAACTGTCATTTCAGACAATGTGAATCCCAAAACCAAGTTTGGGAAGTTGATGAGATGATTACAAAAGCTGGAAACAGAACACCATGTGATCGCTTTTACTGCAAGTGTCTGGATAACTCAGTTGGTAAAGCATCAGGCTTTAAATGAGAGGGGATAGGATTCAAGTCCTTCTTTGGAATGAAGTCCATTTTGCTGCTAGATCGACGACATCCTTGCAACAGTGGAAAGAGATTGTTCATCGTGCTTTTCCATGTCGTGTCAGTGGAATGTTCTTCCTCCTGCTGGACAAAGGCTTCCGTGCTCATAATCAAAACATCCTGACCCAGCATGATATGAACATGCAGCCTTCTGATCGGGAGTAAGACGTGGTACCGTTGGACACAAGGTCTTCTGAAATACACACTGAATACAATTTCACACAATGTTCCTCCCCAACCCTTGCTTGGGAAGTTGATGAGATGAAAGGAAAAGTAGGAACGTGTTGGAAACGGAACACCATGTGATCACTTCTTCTACAAGAGCCCGGATAGCTCAGTCGGTAGAGCATCAGACTTTTAATCTGAGGGTCCAGGGTTCAAGTCCCTGTTCGGGCGTACCTGTATTTCACTGCAAGATCGACTCCATCGTTGCAATAATGGTAAGAGCTTGATGATCCTGCATTTCTATATCTCCACCATCAGCTTTTGGTTCTCATCAGGAAGAAGGACTTACATGCTCACAACTAAAACTCCCTGACCCTGACGGGAGCCTTCTGATCTGGAGTCAGACACACTACCATTGCGCCACGAGGTCCTTGCAATGTCATTGTCATTTCAGACAATGTGAGTCCCAAAACCAAGTTTGGGAAGTTGATGAGATGAATGCAAAAGCTGGAAACAGAACACCATGTGATCGCTTTTACTGCAACTGTCTGGATAAGTCAGTTGGTAAAGCATCAGGCTTTTAATGAGAGGGGCTAGGATTCAAGTCCTTCTTTGGAATGAAGTCCATTTTGCTGCTAGATCGACAACATCCTTGCAACAGTGGAAAGAGATTGTTCATCGTGCTTTTCCATGTCGTGTCAGTGGAATGTTCTTCCTCCTGCTGGACAAAGGCTTCCGTGCTCATAATCAAAACATCCTGACCCAGCATGATATGAACATGCAGCCTTCTGATCAGGAGTAAGATGTGCTACCGTTGGACACAAGGTCTTCTGAAATACACACTGAATACAATTTCACACAATCTTCCTCCCCAACCCTTGCTTGGGAAGTTGATGAGATGAATGGAAAAGTAGGAACGTGTTGGAAACGGAACACCATGTGATCCCTTCTTCTGCAAGAGCCCGGATAGCTCAGTCGGTAGAGCATCAGACTTTTAATCTGAGGGTCCAGGGTTCAAGTCCCTGTTCGGGCGTACCTGTATGTCACTGCAAGATCGACTCCATCGTTGCAATAATGGTAAGAGCTTGATGATCCTGCATTTCTATATCTCCACAATTAGCTTTTGGTTCTCATCAGGAAGAAGGGCTTACATGCTCACAACTCAAACTCCCTGACCCTGACGGGATTTGAAGACGCAGCCTTCTGATCTGGAGTCAGACACACTACCATTTCGCCACGAGTTGCTTGCAATGTAACTGTCATTTCAGACAATGTGAATCCCAAAACCAAGTTTGGGAAGTTGATGAGATGAATGCAAAAGCTGGAAACAGAACACCATGTGATCGCTTTTACTGCAAGTATCTGGATAACTCAGTTGGTAAAGCATCAGGCTTTTAATCAGAGGGGCTAGGATTCAAGTCCTTCTTTGGACTGAAGTCCATTTTGCTGCTAGATCGACGACATCCTTGCAACAGTGGAAAGAGATTGTTCATCGTGCTTTTCCATGTCGTGTTAACTCACAATTAACATAACGCACCGCCACACAAACAATGACAAAACACACCAATAACAAAAACAACTTGCGTTGTTAAACGTCAGTTGGTTCATTTGGGTGTTTCTACAACACCGAGACATGCACACCAAAATAAGAAGAAAGAAGAAAGAAGAAAAAAGGCACGCAAAAAAACACATCACACAGATGCGCCAGTCCGGAGCCTTAACAGGTGAGTGGTAGCATAACACAACAGATAGCAATTATGGGCTAAGGTTACTTCATCTAATTCAAGGATATTACAAATTCACACTTAATGAAGCAACAAAGACGATTTCGGTTAAAAATAATAATAGAATAATAGAAATCCACAATGCATCATTGAGCTGGAAATGACAAACATCTGTAAATAAAATAATAAAAATCCCCTATAGGTTTCCTCCCGGTTATATCGGTTGGACAGCGAAATAACAAATGTCTCAAAGTAGGAGTAATTCGTCTGAAAAGGAAAAGCTACAGGTCGCCAGCATCCTGTGTTGTTCACATACGGGCTCCTCTCTCCTCCGCAAGTCCTGTTTCTCTCGCCGAGTAACAACTGGTGCACCCTGCCCTCCCGCGAGAGAGAGAATGGTGTGAATTGGAACCCTGAGGTGAATTGGAAAGCTATCACAACAAGCAAAGTCACAACAAGCATACAACAACAAAAGACGAAACGAAAATAAAAGTAAAAAAAATCAATTTACAGTTATATATTTCCCATATCATTTAGTCATTCTCATCAATATCATCATACTGACCGAACATGGCATTGTCATTTACATAACACTCACAACTAACACCTCTACTTCTGCAAGCGGTGCAGAGGCCCTTCACTTCATTACTGACGGGAAACTGGGCCAAGCTTCATTGCTTTCAGAGTTACAGCTTAACCTGGGATGAGTGGGCACAGGCTGGCAGTGTGTGTGTGTGTGTGTGTGTGTGTGTGTGTGTGTGTGTTTGTGTGTGTGTCTGCGTGCGTGTGTGTGTGCGTGTGCATGTGTGTGTGTGTGAGTGTGTGTGTGTGTGTGTGTGTGCGCGGGTGTCTGTGCATGTGTGTGTTTGTGTGTGTGTGTGTGTGTGTGTATATGAGGCAGTCAGGCAGTGGTGTGTGTGTGTGAAGAGGATGGTCGTCAGTGTTTAAGGATGGACAGAGCAGTGGAATGACTCTTGTCTCCAGTGCGGAGGAGAGGATACGTTCGACCCATTGTATCTGTGTTGGTCCACTTCCACAGGGGAGAGAATGACTGGATGGCTTTTCAGAAATCATTACGCTGTCTAACACATCTCATATGATCTCCTACAGTACTACAGTGTGTGTTTGTGTGTGGGTGTGTGTGTGTCTGTGTGTTTACACGCTTAAACAAGGAGCAGGAGATAGGATATGGTATTTCAGGCATTTGAAATATAATAAATATTTGCCACCTGTTGACCTGTGTCTCAGTATGGTTTGAAATCCAACAAACTTGTGACTAGGATGACTTCAATGGATCCGTCTCACACACGCACACGCACACGCACACACACACACACACACACACACACACACACACACCCAAAATAGCAGCAGCCATCTGAGTGGATTATGGTTTGCTGTAATTTGTAACCTCTGGTGGCCCAGTGTCGACTGTGTGCGTGTGTGTGAGAGAGAGACAAACACAGAGAGACAGAGAGAGTCAGTCAAAGGCAGAACAAGAGGTGTGCATATGCATGTGCGTGCGTGCGTGCGTGCGCGTGTTTCACACCAGGGATCTCCTACACAGTGTGGATGGGAACCAAACAAGACAGCCTGAGTCCCAGTAGTCATATTTCAATGTTCATTACTCAATGTCCCATGAACCACCATGTTTAACGTAGTCATAACATGAGGCTCTTTAGTGGTTGGCCTCTCTAAGCACAAACACTGACAGTAATGCATTAGAACAGTGTGTTGGGCGGTGAGGCAGAACACCACTTTAAAGGTACAGCTCATACTGTACACACACACACACACGCACACACACACACACACACACACACACACACCACACACACGGAGGAATGCATTACAATATTCCCCCACAAAACAGAGCTTGGGAGGGGCCGTGCATTTGCTTTTTAAGAGAGGCACCTTTGATCTAAGATTAAACCTAAAGTAGCACATATCAAATATAATTTCCAGCAAATTCTAACATTCCTTGAACTCTTCACTCCCCCCCACACACACACACACACTCCCATCCCACACACATACACACACAACATACTATCTTCAGCAGGGCCTTCACTTTACCGCTGAAAATACATTTCAACAGAACATGAGGTCATGTTAGCCATGATAAGAGCATGGTGATGGAAATGGACCAGGGCCAGGGAGCCTTCAACGCTTCACACCCCCAGACAAAGACAGGCCAAGCTGGCAGAGAATCTGGGGAGATGCCGGTGGGAAAGGGCCAGCGTGGTGGAGTGTGTGTGGGATGGGTGTGTGTGTGTGTAGGATGGGTGTGTGTGTGTCCAGTTCACATGAAATGCGGAGGTCCACGAGGCTCAACGGAAACCACTTTAGATAGCCTTACAATATCCAAACATTGTCTTATCCGTTTGACTTGAGGATCATTTGTACTCTTTTATATCGTCGTGCTATCAGGCCTGGTCACAGGCCAACTTCCTCCACTGATACAGAGAACGTGCGTCACTGTTCATAGTTCATAGTTGTTGAGTCTATTCAATCAGATCAAATAGAATCAAATCCAACTTTATTTTTAGAACACATTTCACGCACGGATGCAGCACGATGCACTTTACAGGAATATGAATAAAAACAATTCAAAGACAACGAGACAAATCATAAGAGGATAACAAGTAAAACAGTCCTGGGAGTTTAAGACAGTCAAAGCAGAGAACAAGTGAGGCCTGTAGATGAGTTAAAAGAACTGAAGGACTGAAAGAGTAAAAAACAATGATCTAATAGAGTTTGAGATGATCGCAAGAGCACAAACATTTATTTGGTCGTCAGAAGTATTAGCGAGACGTCCATGCCCAGACGTTCAGTCTGCTACAACAGAGCCATTTAGCGTTTTCTTTTTTGTAAGTGTTCGTGTGCTCGGGTGCCTGCATGCGTGTATGTGTGTGTTTGCGTACATGTTGGCTCTTGATAAAATAAAGTTCCCCTCTGATGTTCAAAACGAATCTTGTTTTGACATACGAGACAAATTCAGCAAGATAAGATGAGAAAAGCACAAACACAGGAAATAAGATGTGAGTAATTATTCACACATTCAATCCAAGGAAGAAGTCTCACTTTTAGATGTTTATGCTACCATGTAAGGTGTTTGTGGACCAGCAGTAAATACGTAGAAACTATCAACCAATCGACCACTTTTTTCCTGACACCATTTACATGCGAGGTCTACGGGGTGATAGAGGAAAGCTGTTTGTCTTCACATATCTGTGTGAGATTAAATTCAGTGCTTATGTTTAGCAACATCTGTTCCAAATTTTCCTTCTCAGAGCCTTGCTTGGCAAAGTTTTTGCGGGGAATTTTATCCTAAGCTCTTGAGTAGCATTGACTGTGAAGAAAAGCTTTAAGAACTCTTCATAACAAAAGGAGATGTGGCCAGCCATTTGGATGCAAAAAAAAACGAATTGCACCTTTAAGTACTATTCACTCACAACAATGAAAGTTCCACCGGCTACCCTTTTGGGTTGTTGTCTGTCCCTGTGACAGAACCCTTGAAAGACCCCTTTTGGGTTCCAGGTAGAACTGTCCGTGGGAGAGGGGGACAGCCGAATAACCCTTTCGGAACCCTCTTTCTGTAAGAGTGTATACTGTACCAGGGGAGGCTAGTGGAGGTAGAAATCGGAGGATGGAATGAGCAATGGTATCAAACACACTCCTAATGAATGACAGATGACCGTTTCACTGTCCTACTGTGGATGTCTGGTGAATAGACCCTTTGTCCATCCTGTTGAAGAGACAATGCTGATGCTGCTGATGGACCCGGCGGTGAAAAGGTTGTATACAGTTGATGTGATCTCTGTGACGACCAACAACAACCAACAGGCTACCTTCTCGTAGACACCCACCACATACCAGGGTGGGGGAGGCTGGTGGAGGTAGAAATCGGAGGACGGGATCATTGTCACGCATGGAATGGAATCAGGAATGATGTTACCATACCATTCCTCATTCCGTTCCATGCATGACAATGAGCCTGTCCTCCAATGTCTACCTCCACCAACCTCACCTGTTGTATACAGTACCTGTATATGCTATCCTGGTATGCAGAGTGATAGATGAAACAGTGATAAAAGCATCAAGGTGGACAGGGTTCCCAATTATACCAGAGGCCTCTTCATGTTGTCAGTTGAGGACACCAACACACCCTGCCTGTCTGCCTCTGTCTGCTGGGACACATCCTGAAAGGGCAAGCTGTTGCTCCAGATACCACCACTGCTCCACAGGAGATATGTGAATGTGTGTGTGTATGTGTGCGTATATGTGCGTATGTGTGCGTGTGTGTGCATGTGTGTGTGGGGTGAGGGGGCTGGGGGGGTGGGTGGGTGTGTGTGTGCGTGCGTACGTACATGCGTGCGTGCTTGTCTGCAACTACTCCCTGTGTTTGAAAGGGACTACAACTTTAAGAACTACAATCCCTAGAGGATGTTATACCTCTCATGTCTCATGAAGCTCAGAGTAGCGGTCCTAAAGGCCTGAGGTGTCTCACAAGTCGTATAATTATTGTCCTGGATAAAACTCAGTCAGAAAACTGCAGAATACTGTAGACATTCCTACAACATACACACCAGGGGAGGCTGGTGGAGGTAGAAATTGGAGGACAGGCTCATTGTAATGCATAGAATGGAATAAGGAATGGTATCAAACACACCTATACCATTCCTCATTCCATTCAATGACCCCGTCCTCTGATTTCTACCTCCACCAGCCTCCCACTGAAGGATAGGTGTCTTCTGAGGAGATATGATGCAGTATGAGGACCATGAGAAAGTGAAAGCCAACAGTTTGTCTGTGATGAATTAAAGGTAAACAAGAGTATATCCACATTGACCAGGAGCTGTCATGTTCAAAGGTTGAAGTGAGAGACACAGTGTGAGTGTGTGTGTGTCATCTCCAACGTACAGGCTTGATTGAGTGTGTTTACACTGGTCAGATAGAGAGACCTCCTGGCCTGTCTGTTGCTGCTGCTGCCTTGGCTGACCTGGCTTTAATAGAGCAGGAGGGGGACGTGGTGGAAAAGGGCCAGGGGTGGGGTGGGTGTGGGTGTGTGTATATGTGTGTGTGTGTGTGTGTGTGTGTGTGTGTTGGGTGGGGCTCAGGACAGGTGTTGTGGACAACACTTATAGGTTATGGAAAATGACCAGTCAGACACTTAGCCCATCTATGTATGAGGATATTAGGCTAGCAAGATCAGTATTCTCTTTTAAATCTCTTCTTAAAACTCATGTTTATAGACTAGCCCTTAACTGAAAAATGAATGTGTTGTGTTTTACTGTTTATCTAGTTAAATTTTTTGCTAAAGGTGCTTTTTAAATAAAGTTTATTATATTTTTTATTATTGTTATTATCATTGTTATTGTTATTATTATTATTATTATTATTATTATTATCCTCCTCCTATCTGTCTAAACCTACTATGAAAGAAATACATAAACAAGAACATTTTCAGATTATTATTTTTTTATTTTCTGAGGAGCTGCAATTTCAAAAGTCCCCAGTATGGGAAGCAGCAGCCCTTGGGCATCTCCTCATCTTCGTTCACAGGACGTACCGTTGCCTTCTTGTTTTTAAAGCAACGTTTAACTATTGTCCAGAAGGACAGTTTAGATTTAGGAACAGACCCAGGCATACATAGCTCAGGGGACTGAGCCTCAGATGGCAGAAGGTCATTCTCACCAAGAGGATAGACAGCAAACGGCCAGGTTTGGTCGACTAGGACTAGGATCTCCAGAGCAGACATTGAGTTCAGGGAGTGGTATAGAAATGTGTCACTTTCAGCCATATTTATAGTGTAAAATGTTGTGACGTCACGGTGCCCTTTGTGTGACGTCATAGTGCCATTTATACAAAACTGTGGTGTTTGTTTTATTTTTACAGACCTGGCACGATGCATGTGTAGCCAACTAACTATAGATAAGCATTGAGGCACTGTTAATCTACCACTATATCACTGATTCAGAAAAACATTTCATGGAGTTTAACAATATTAATATGCGTTTAGGCTATGGAGTTATTATTCCCTTGTGGAGGTGCGGTAAACAATGAGACAAGGAGGCGAAGGCAAGTCGAGTCTGTTTACTCTCCACATAAAAATACAACTGACAACAACACTGAGCGGGGGCAACACGTTACCCGGAACCCCTTTACATATAACTCCCGCCCACTCTCTTAAAGGCACAGATGCCCCGGTGAATGTCTCTCTCTCTCCTCCCTTGTAGGTCACTACACAGGCCCCCCCAGAATTCACCATAACAAAACGCAGTCAATCAATGAACAATTAACATAACAAACAGTCAACGTGGCGGTGGCCGTATCAAGCGGCCAAAACGGCTGCGTTTAGCAGGAGGGGGGTCAAGGGCCCTGGGCGGCCTTAGAGCCCGGGCAGGGGCCAGGGCAGGGGCCGGGGCAGGGGCCGGGGCAGGGGCTGGGGCAGGGGCTGGGGCAGGGCCGGAGGCCGCAGCAGGGGGGCGTCCCCGCCGCGGGGGTAGGGCCAGCTGAACCGGCTTGTCAATGTCCAGATGAGCAGGCTTGAGACGGTCCACTGTGACCCGCTCTGGCTTACCCCCCATGTCCACAACAAAGTTCTTAGCTCCTGCCTCCAGGACGCGGAAGGGTCCATCGTATGGGGGCTGTAATGGAGTCCGATGGCTGTCATGGCGGATGAAGACGTATCTGGCCGACAGCAGGTCCTTAGGCACGTAGGACTGGGGGACACAGTGGCGAGATGTTGGGATGGGGACAAAGGCATCAGCGACGCCCCGGGCCACCGCCCGATGAGTGTCGGCAGACCAGGGGGATGCGGCCTCCGGGAGGAACTCCCCCGGAACTCGCAGTGGCTGGCCGTACACCAGCTCGGCGGATGAGGTCTGGAGGTCCTCCTTGGGAGCAGAACGAAGACCGAGCATGACCCACGGGAGGCGGTCGGCCCAGTTGCTGTCCGTAAGGCTGGCCCGCAGAGCAGCCTTCATGGAACGATGGAACCTCTCACAAAGTCCGTTGCCCTGCGGGCTGTACGCTGTAGTGCGGTGGAGCTTCACCCCCAGGCCCTCAGCCACCGCAGTCCAAAGCTCTGACGTGAACTGTGGGCCCCTGTCGGAGGTGAGGTCAGCCGGCGTGCCGAACCGGGCAACCCAGCACGCGATGAACGCCCGGGCCACCTCTGCTGATGTAATCGACGACAGGGGAACGGCTTCCGGCCACCTGGTGGTTCTGTCCACCATGGTGAGGAGGTGAGTGAACCCGAGGGAGGGGGGCAGGGGGCCCACCAGGTCCACGTTGACATGGTCGAACCGCCTCTCCGGCACCAGAAACGGTGCCAAAGGGGCCTTGATATGGCGTTGTACCTTGGCACGCTGGCACGCCACGCAGGAGTCAGCCCACGTCCTGACGTCCCTTCTGAGGCCCAGCCAGACGAACTTGGCCCCCACCAACCTAGTGGAGGCTTTCACGCCCGGGTGGGAAAGGCCGTGGATGGTGTCGAAAACACGGCGCCGCCAGCCAGCAGGCACCATGGGGCGCGGTTGGCCCGTGGAGACGTCGCAGACTAGCGTGGCTTTGACGTCATCAAACACCATGTCCTCCAGCCGCAGCCCAGTGGGGCCCGTCCGGTAGGCTTGAATGTCCGAGTCCGTGGCCTGGTCAGCGGCCATGGCAGCGTAATCCAGTCCCAAGTGCACGGACCCCACGACTGACCGGGAAAGGCAGTCGGCGACAGAGTTGTCCTTGCCAGACACATGCTGGATGTCCGTGGTGAACTCGGAGATGGCAGAGAGCTGACGCTGCTGTCGACCAGACCACGGCTCCGTGGTTTTGGCCATGGCGAATGTCAGCGGCTTGTGGTCCACGAAGGCGGTGAACCGGCGGCCCTCCAACAGGAACCTGAAGTGTCGGGTGGCGAGGAAGAGACCCAGGAGCTCCCTGTCGAAGGTGCTGTACTTCCTCTCGTTGTCGCGAAGCTGCTTACTGAAGAAAGCCAGGGGCTGCCAGGCCCCGCTCACCCACTGCTCACACACCGCTCCCACTGCGTAGTCTGATGCGTCTGTTGTGAGGGCGACCAGGGCCATGGGAGATGGGTGCGCCAGCCGCGCCGCGGTGGCCAGCGCAGCCTTGGCCGCGTCGAAAGCTCCATCCCTCCCCGGGGACCAGTCCACGTCATCCTTGGGCCCTTTTCCCCGCAGGGCCCCGTACAAGGGCCGCATGAGGTGAGCCGCATGGGGAATGAACCTGTTGTAAAAGTTCACCATGCCCAGGAACTCCTGCAGGGACTTCACAGTGCGGGGGCGTGGGAAACTGGCGACGGCGTCCACCCGGGCGGGAAGGGGGACCGCTCCCTGTGGAGTGACATGGTGTCCGAGGAAGGTAATGGACGACAGGCCAAACTGACACTTGGCCGGGTTGACGATGAGGCCGTGCTCGCTGAGCCGCTCAAACAGTAGCCGGAGGTGTGTCAGGTGCTCCTCTGCACACGCGCTGGCCACCAGAATGTCATCCAAATAGACAAACAAGAACGGCATGTCCCGCAACACAGAGTCCATCAGGCGCTGAAACGTCTGCGCCGCCCCTTTAAGGCCGAAAGGCATCCGCAGGAACTCAAACAGGCCAAAGGGCGTGATGACCGCTGTCTTGGGGACGTCCAGTGGTTGGACCGGTACCTGGTGGTACCCTCGCACCAGGTCCACCTTGGAAAAGATGGTGGCCCCCGCCAAGTGGGCGGAGAAGTCCTGTATGTGCGGGACGGGATACCGGTCGGCAGTCGTGGCGTTGTTCAGGCGACGGAAATCGCCGCAGGGGCGCCAACCGCCATCAGCCTTAGTCACCATGTGCAGGGGGGAGGCCCACGGGCTGTTCGAGCGGCGCACGATGCCGAGGCGTTCCATTGTGGCGAACTCCTCCCTGGCAATCACGAGCTTAGCAGAGTCGAGGCGCCGAGCACGAGCGTAGACTGGAGGGCCGACGGTGGTGATGTGGTGCTCTACGCCGTGCCTAGCCACTGCCGACGAGAACGTGGGTGTGGTGAGGACAGGGAACTCGGCCAGTAGGCGCTGATACTGATCCCCGGTGGCGAATGTGTTTGACAGGCAGAGCCCGCCAACCCCTCCAAGCGTGCAGGGGTATGTAGCAAAGGCCACAGCATCGATCAGGTGGCAGTTCGTAACATCCACCAGCAACCTGAAGGCACAGAGGAAGTCCGCGCCCAGGATCGGCGTAGACACAGCGGCCATAACAAAGTCCCAGCCGAAACGCCGCCCGCCGAAACACACCTCCACATACCTGGTGCCGTAGGTACGTATAGGCGTGCCATTGGCGGCGTCCATCTGTGGGCCGTGTCCGCCAGCCATGGTGTCCACGGGCAGAGCTGGCAGGATGCTGCGCTGGGCGCCCGAGTCGACCAACAGACGCCGGCCGGAGATGGAGTCGGTGACAAACAGCAGCCTGCAGTCACGGCCAGCACCCATAGCTGCTAATGAGCGCCGGCCCTGGCGTTTCCCGGCCCCGCGAAACTGCATGGTTGGCGACACTGCTTAGCCTTAGCTCCAAACCTGGCATGGTAATAACACAACCCGTCGTCGCGCTGGCGGCGGGTCGTCACCGCGGCTGCGGTGCCCATGGTGTCCTCCGAAGGGGGGGGCGGGGTCGTAGCGCCCAGGGTAGGGAGCAGCGCGTGAACAAACTGCTGCCGGTTGGCAAGGAAAATCCTGTCTGCCTCCGCAGCCAGCTCACGGTAGTCCTTGGTGGAGGAGAGGGAGGAGCTGGCTAGCGCAGTGCGTACCGGCGCTGGGAGCTGCCGCAGGAAAATGTGAGCAAAAAGGAATGAGGGATCAGCCGAGCCCAGCACAGCCAGCATTTTCTCCATTAATTCGGACGGCCTGCTATCCCCTAGGCCGTTGAGGGACAGCAGGCGGTCTGCCTTCTCCATTTCTGACAGCTCGAAAAGTCTCAATAGGAAAATTTTGAGCGCGGCGTACTTGCCGACAGCCGGTGGAGCCTCTAGCAGTGCCATTGCTCTGGCCGTCGTCGAGGCATCCAACGCCGCCACCACATGGAAGTACCTCGTCACATCTTGCGTTATACCTCGTAGCTGGAACTGGGCTTCAATGTGCTGAAACCACGGCCGTGGGTTGCGCTGCCAAAAGTCAGGCAACTTGATGGTCGCGGCGTAGATGTTAACATTTGCCGCTTCTTCCGCCCCGCTCGGTCCAGGCACTGCAGGGTAGTTGTTGCCATCTTCGGATGTCGACATATTCTCTCACGGGTCACCAATGTGGAGGTGCGGTAAACAATGAGACAAGGAGGCGAAGGCAAGTCGAGTCTGTTTACTCTCCACATAAAAATACAACTGACAACAACACTGAGCGGGGGCAACACGTTACCCGGAACCCCTTTACATATAACTCCCGCCCACTCTCTTAAAGGCACAGATGCCCCGGTGAATGTCTCTCTCTCTCCTCCCTTGTAGGTCACTACACCCTTAAATTTACATTTTTGACATTTAGCAGACGCATTTATCCAAAGCGACTTGCAAAAGAAAGTTAGACAG
Source organism: Argentina silus (assembly GCF_951799395.1). Lineage (NCBI taxonomy): Eukaryota > Metazoa > Chordata > Actinopteri > Argentiniformes > Argentinidae > Argentina > Argentina silus. The sequence goes on from NC_139654.1 coordinate 48,468,418, forward strand.
TTTTAGTTTCTGCCTGTATGCTGGGATCAGATGAATAAGAGCGTGGTCAGACAGTCCCAGAGCCGCGCAGGGAACTGCGTGATTGTTAAAGTGCCCAAGGACAATAACTGGGGAATACGTGTTCTCTATCACACACACACACACACACACACACACACACACACACACACACACACACACACACACACACACACACACACACACACACACACACACACACACACACACACACACACACACACACACACACACACACACACACACACTTCTACGGTTATGGTGCACGATCAGGACGATAGGAAATGATGGCTCTGGCTGTTAGTCATTACCAGAGCTGTGTAGGCCTAAATGAAGAGTAGTGTCATTCAAATTCTTGTGATGTTAGAAAAGAAAAGGTGTTGATTGTTCTCCATCCTGACTCAGAATATATCATTTCAAATGTCATGCTGGGTTTAAAAGCTATTGAAGAGAGAAAGCCAAATAGAGTTCCTAATCTATCTCTAATATAATGTAGGTTTATTCCATATTCACAGCTTTGATCAAAGCATTTGCATTATCTATTTGAGATTATGGAAGATGTTGATTGGTCCTGTAGCAAATGTTTATATTAATTTGGACTGAATGAGTACTGATGAGAAGCAGAATGTTTCAATTGTACCATGTTTTTTTTTCATTTGCTCAGGTCATACATAACCTGTTAAACCAGAGGTTTAAATAATAAAGGAATGACCTGGAATCAAAATAAAAGGGGGAGCCTCCAGATTAAACCATCATATACTGTATTTCTGAGGTGATCAACTCCAGATTAACAAAGATGAGCTAGAATAGGAAAACAATGTTAGTGCAGAAGGTACCTCAAAGAAAGTAGTTATTTTATTAAAAATATATACAGTATTTACGTCATATACATTTTATCCCAACACATTTCACATACAGTATTACTGGCCATACATATAATTATTGTCAATGACTAAACTGAAGATCTATTATTATATATATATATATATATATATATAGAATATCTAACCCCCCCCTCCCCTGTTCCCACCACCACCCTGCAGAGGAGCCAATCAAACACACTCACAGCAGTCACTCTAACCTACCTGTTGTAGACTCCCACAGACAGCTGTTTTGGGAGGAGCGGGGATAGGCAGATGGTTGGTGTGTTGTGTTAAGATGTTGTGGCGCCCGCCCCGTGCCTAAGCCCATGCGCGAGTGTGGGACGGTGGTAAATGGAGTATATATCTCGCCTCGCTTTGTCTCTGCTGTTTCTGCTGTCCCTCTCTTGCCCCGTGTTGTCTTTGGCAGGACCATGTATGGAGTTCCTGCGCCCCAAAGGGCCACAGCTGCAACCCGTGGAGATAATCACCGTATGCCCATACATGGAGTTCCTGATAATCAAGGCACAGCTGAAGGGCATCAGCAGGAGCAGCAGAGACCGTACAAAAGGAGCCAACGGAGCACCCAGTGGGGAGGAGTTGCTACGGCGAACCACGGAGCAGTTGATGAGAGAAAGAGTAAGCCAAGTCACCGTTGTCCTGTGTTTGATCCCTGACCATAGGAGAGCCCCCTTTGAAGCCCGACCCCGAGAACGTCTGAGAGCCCGCTACGTTGCCAACCTTCGCCTGTCTGACTACCCCGCTGCCGCCCCGACCTGGAACGTAAGAGGACCACCCACCGTGTACCGAACCCCCTGCTATCTTCCCGACGACGGATCTCCTGCGAGGCCCTTGAACGACACGACGCCTTCTCACCCCCACCCTCTCTCTATCATTTCCCTCTCCCCGCTAATCGAATAAATATTGTTGACTGTAATTCTGGTGTGGACCTCTCTGATTACACTGTGTTTGGGTCCGTGACGCGCCCGCACACCCCGCCGGCCGTCACAATGTGTATAGGTACACAAGAGTAGGTTATGCTGAGTGAGAGTGGGTGTAGGCCCACTGTATGGGTACTAAGGTTGCATTTTGGGCTCATAGGAATGTCTCTTTGCCTTTTAAAGATGAGGAAACTTGCTGCCAAACATGTCTTACCTTAATTGAATGATTTAGAAAAGTAGAGAAGTCCTGAGAGATTATTACAGAAACATATTGAATTCCCTTTTGGATGATGAAAGGAAGGGTGGTAGCTATAGAGATTGGCCCAATAGTTTACTTCATATGGTTGGTTTGTTATTACTTAACATATGCCATTTAGCACACGCTTTTATCCAAAGCGACTGCATCGAACCCCCAAACTAAGCATTGTTAGCACTGTCTACCAACTGAGCCACAGAGGACCATTATTACGTCCCTTACAGTCGTCCCCCCTCCAGACAAAATGTGCAATATACAGTATGTCATATTACAGTACATAGAGAAAGTACAAGAATTGCTCTGTTCTGATAGGTCAAACGGTGACACCCCCCCCCCTGACCTCAACACTGCAGAAGAAAAGGTAGAGCAAGTGAGGGTGTTTAGACTGGGGCACTTGTAGCCTTGAATGTCTCTCAAAAGCACAGGGCTCTTTACTAAAATGCAATTATTTTTCAAATCAAAGGGCAATCATAGACAAACCCATACACACTCACAAAGAAAGAAAAAAAGAAATACAGTATGAGTTCTCCATCCCATCCCTGTCTATATATCATAAGTGATACTCGCATCATACCTTCATGCTGAGGTTATAGTACCTTCGGATATCCTCTGGCACTCTGTAGCTCCTAAACATACACTCTTCGAAAAAAAAGTTCCCAAAAGGATGCTTTGGCTGTCCCTGTGGTAGAACCCTTTTCCACAGAGGGTACTACATGGAACCAAAAAGGGAAGAGTTTTCCCACAGGGTCAAGTCGAAGAACCCTTTTTGGTTCTAGTAAACGTAAGAACCTTTTTTTTTTTTCTTCTTCAAAGAGTGTAGCAGAGGCAAGTCAGAGGGAGAGTTTTATATGTGTCTTGTATGAGTGTTTCAAAGACAAGAGAAAAAAAAAAGAGACAAAATTGTGCCAAAAGATTAAGATGATTCTTTTAATTGTCAATCTGTTTTGATACTGCATACAAAGGTTGTAGCTAAAGTGTTTTTTTCCAATGTTGTAGAAAAAGTGTGTGTGAGTATTGATATATTGATTAGTGTTTTGTTGATCTACATTATGAAACTCTAGCAGCCCAAAGGCCTTTTACAACTTTTAATCTATTCTTTGATCTATGAGGACTGAAATAGTGAGGCAAATGCTGTTGACTGTGTGGTTAAATACAAACAACTAACATACAATGTGTGAGAGTGGGTGGAGAGGAGAGTTGGATTATGAAACGTGATCAATTCTGAATGTAATTCTACAGTGGCACTATTTCAGTAAAGGTAAAAACTGGACAGCATTCGAAATGGATTCTCAGCATTCTTAAGTGGTAAAGAAATATGGCAGAGCCATTAAATTCAGGTCTCAGTGTCCTTTTAGGTCAACGTGAGCCAGCCAATTCATGTGAAGTACAACCATTTCTTATACTTGTCATTGCTGTTTGAGTTTTCCTTAAGCTGGACACACTGTACAGTAGAGTGTGATATCAGCATCATGCTGATTTGTGTCAATGTGTAAGACTATGGAATATGATGAAGCCAGAGATTCCTGGCTGCTGTTACAATCATGAATTTGAAATCTTGATGTGTGCTTTGTTTTTGAATATGTGCTATGAGGTACAGCTTTTAGGAAAACCTACAAACAATAAAAAGCCAAATTCAACCACTGTGCTGCCATGTATTATTTTTATGTCTGTGGACATACTGACAGTGGGACAGTGAAGCATTTTCTCTTCTTTTGGCTCTACCCTCGACAATGAAACAATTACTTTGAGGTTATAGAACGAGATTCTCAGCTTTTATTTGATGGCTGACTGCATGGATATTGGTTTCACCATTCAGAAATTACAACGCTTTTGGAGTGTATTTTTTCAGGTGTCCATCCTTTAAAATCACTCTTGACACAGAGGTTAAACATGTCAAAAGTGTGTCTGTTGAATAAGACTAATTTCTCGTCATGATATATTAGGCCGCCTACTAAGTAAATTGTCAAGTTGTCAAGTACTCACCACCGCAGTGTTCTACTGCTTCAACGCAGCATTCAGCTGCCTCAGTGCTGCTCGCCAGTGTCATGAGCCCAGCAGGCTGTAAACAAAGACAATGAACAGTATAAGAGTAGGAAAAACTGTATTGTATTTCATCTTCATGATGTAATTCAATATGATATTTATTGCTTACCAGAACCACTCCACTGAGTTCAGCTGCAACTCCACTGCATTTAGCTGCAACTCCACTGCATTCAGCTGCAACTCCACTGCATTCAGCCAACTCACTGCAGCTTTCAGCTTCCTCTCCAATGCTGCACACCATCGTCATAAACCCAGAAGGCTGTAAACAAAGATAATAGAACAGTATAAGAGTAGGAAAAACTCCATCTATTAATTAATTTATTAATTTATTTATTCATTCATTCATTACCTTAGGGAGCTGTGGAGTCATCGCTGGGAGGACACATTCCAGGGTAATGCGTGATTCCTCCTCTGTGAGTTGAATCTCCATCTTTGGGTCCAACTGCTTACTTTCCCTTTTGATCTGGTCTATAGCCAGCTGGATAGACCTGCTCACCTCTACCTGGGCAGTCTTCTGAAGGAACTGTTCCAGCTCCACCTTGGTGTTGTCAGAGGACTGGTCACCCAGGCAAGCCATATGTGGCTCAGTCTCGCTGATGGTAGAGGAGTCCTCAGCAACCGAGTCCACTGACATGGCATTGTCACTGCTCTCCTCAATGGACTGTAAACAGACAGAGTAAAGCATCACTTTAAAACTCATTCTATAGTTGGTTCATGGAGTACACCAAACATATATAACATGAATGATGATTATGATGTATATGCTGTACTGTCCACAATTATATAAATATACATCCAGTATCATAATACATTTCAACTACAAAAGAAAACAAGTTTAAGATTTAAAAAGTCAATATAATGGACCAGCACTAAATACAATTAAATAGAGCATTTCAGATGGCTCTTATTTCTTACCACAGTGGCCAGGCGTGGTTCGAGCTCCTCTTCAGGGAGGTCCATGGTGTTGAGGTCAGCCTGGGTCTTCAGACTGACCTGGACCAGCTCCTCCAAAGCATTCTGCTGAACTGCCATCCTGTCCTCCTGGACAATCTGCTGGATGGACAGCCTGAGAACCTTCTCAGTATGTGCCTGAGCAGTCAGCAGAAGCTCTTGCTCGTTAATCTTGGTGGTGGAGTCCTCCACCTTGGTGTCCATAGAGGCCTGGTCATTGAGACTGGCCATCTCTGCCTCTATCTCTCTGATGGTGGTGGAGTCCTCCACCTTGGTGTCTATTGAGGCCTGGTCATTAATGGGAGCCATCTGTGGCTTAATCTCTCTGATGGTGGTGGAAGCTTCACAAACTGTGTCCACTGACATGGAATTAACTCTGGTTTCCTTTATGGACTGTAAACAGACATAGTGATTAGGTGTAAGCATAATAAAAAAACACATGTCCCCTAGCTATCTCATAGAGCACACTGAAAGCTATGGGTAAATAACAATAGCTCTGTTGATTTACAATTAATTAATAATAACAACATATCACAGATCAAATATAATGGACCAGCAATAAATAAAATCAAACAGAACCTGTCAGATGGCTCTTATTTCTTACCACAGTGGCCAGGCATGGTTCTCTCTCATCTTCAGGGAGGTCCATGGTGTTGAGGTCAGCCTGGGTCTCCAGACTGACCTGGACCAGCTCCTCCAAAGAATTCTGCTGAACAGCCATCCTGTCCTCCTGGATGATCTGGTGGATCGACAGTCTGAGAACCTTCTCAGTATGTGCCTGAGCATTCAGCAGAAGCTCTTGTTCGAAAATCTTGGTGGTGGAGCCCTCCACCATGGTGTCCATAGAGGCCTTGTCATTGAGACTAGCCATCTCTGCCTCAATCTCTCTAATGGTGGTGGAGTCCTCCATCTTGGTGTCTATTGAGGCCTGGTCAATAATGGGCGCCATCTCTGCCTCAATCTCTCTGATGGTGGTGGAGGCTTCACTAACTGCATTCACTGATGTGGAAATGGCACTGGTCTCCTCTATGGACTGTAAACAGACAGTGATTAGGTCTAAGCATAATTAAAAGCACACACCCCGTAGCAATCTCAGAGCACACTAAACCTATACAACATAAATTATGATTATCATGTGCCTGTATTGTACCTGTATTTACAATTGATTAAATATAACATATCACAGATACAATATAATGGACCAGCATTAAACAAAATCAAAAAGAGCATTTCAGATGGCTCGTATTTCTTACCACAGTGGCCAGGCGTGGTCCAGGGTTACTGGTAAAGCCCACACATGCTTGTGTGAGCTGAAGCACCACCAGACACTTGGCCGTGACCAGAGCCTGTAATGCGGTACAGCTCAGACAAAATGCTCTGGACAAGACCGGAGACTTGGGAGTGGTGGAGAAGGCCTTGCCCAATCCCCTCTACTGCCTCAATCCAGAGGAAAGAGCAGAGGATCTTGTCCAACTCACTTCTGTTGAGTTCACCCCCTGGGCCCAGGGGAATTTTCTGAAGACCACCCTCACCATGTCCTGTGACATGTCCTTGCTTAAGGCGGTGGGTCGTCGCCATACTGCCGCAAGTACTTTGTTGCGGCTCGGGCGACCAGCCCACAGATCTCCTGGACGGCAGCACCCTTTCTGGCCTTCATCATGGCCCTATCAGACTGCTGAAAACTGTTCCCCACTGGCCCGTCCTCTAGGAGATGCTTTAATGATAACCTCACCACCTCTGGGATGAGGTCCTTTTTGGTAGACCTGAGGATGGCCTGCAGAGTGAAAACCTGGCCTCTCTTCCCGTGTCTCTTGTCCCTCTTGGGCCCAGCCACGATGGAGTTTTGCAACCCGGAGAAGACAGAGAGGAGGATCTTGCTCGCACCCATTTCTGCTGCCGGGCGGAGCTTCTCTAAGAACATCTGCAGCCCCTCTGTGGTTATCTTTATAAGAGAGAAAGAGATGGGAGAGAGAGAGAGAGAGAGAGAGAGAGAGAGAGAGAGAGAGAGAGAGAAAGAGTGAGTTAACTCAACCAAGGTTTGTCTGGTGTTCCAGGAGCAGACAACAGGATGTGGTGATACATACTATTCTGTAGAACTGCCTAGAGAGGTGCTGCTCTCTGCAGAGCTCCTTCTCCATCTTCTCCAGACAGAGGAGCCTCTGTCCATTCCAGGCCTGGAAAAACATCATTATGTCACTATTTCTGGTAAGTATCTATTCCTGAGTAGTATCTATTTCTGAGCACCAAAGCTTAACTTACTCCTCCAGGAAGACCCTTCCAGCCATCAGCCAGTCCTTCATGTCGTTTAGGGTGATGTTGGACGGGACTTTGTCCTGGTCCTTCATGAGAAGGAAGTGTCTCATGAGCTTTTTCTGCAATATAGAGTTCTCCATTAGTACAGTAATAAAACAGTAAATATTGTTGATTTTGGCAAAAATATGTTTCATTGAATGATTCAACAAAACAAACTTACCTCGGCCAGAAACTGTGCCTTTCCCACCGAGTATAAGGCTTTATTGGACAGGTCGCCATCCATTGCAATCCTACAGAATAAGAAATAAGTGATTTAGCTCGAACATAATTTTACACAGGAGTAAAAAAATAAAAAAAAATCCGCTTTAGTAATGTGAGATATACGTACCTGACAAAGAACAATGAATGCTACTTAAAAACAGAAAGTGCTATTAAAAGAGGTTACGGCGGAGTATAGATTGGTGTCAAATAAATTGAGATTGATGCAGAACGTTTCTATCTAGATGCTTGAATGCATGTCATCTTGAGCACTGTGACGCGCACATTGTTGCGCAGTGCACGGCAAAAGCCATTTTCTCAACTGTAAAGTGATTGCATCACATCAAAGAATACCATCACAATATCTGAAGACAAACGTGCTAAACCTGTATAGAAATCTCAAAAGGAGAATGAAAATAAAGCCATTTAAGCAACATTGTTGTGCGTGAAAATATTTTATTTGATATTCAAGACATACAAGTGGTCATGTGGCTGAACACCGATTTTTAAAAATATATCTTCTAACTTGTGCAGTTTTACACACTGTCTCAATGTCTGGGATAATTAGGACATATTCAAATATATTACTGTAGGAGTACATTTAGCAGCCAAATATTATACATATGATTGTCAGGGCTGTCATGGTGATGAGAGAACGCGTTTCAATAACAGTATCAAACAAAGTGCATCATGTGAGAAATAGTCTATCTTCTTACCAACCTCTGTATGATTTTCTATTGCTTCTAAAAGAAATTGGAGAAAGTTAGTCAACTGTACACTGTGTTGACATGGCTTTTTAAAACTATTCCGAATTAAATGGTTGTAACATATATATCAAATGGATATATATATATAAATCAATGTCCACCTACCTTTTCTTTTGCATCTGCGCCGTTTCTTTTTGAACTTGCGTTTTAGTGAGCAGTCTGAAAGTCCCATCGTGCGAGTGTCGTTTCCCAAATAATAATATAAAATCCGCAGCCAGAGATTAGCTTGTGCGGTGTCCACACTTCCGGTTTCCACTTCATTTCTATGAAATGAAAAACTGCACGACTCAAGCGGTCTCTGTCTTTCACCGAGGCGCCATCGATGTGGTAGCGGTATAAGCTTGTACGCATAATTCTCCAAACCCCTACCTCCTTGTTTGGGTGCCACCTTGCTGTGCAGAATGTCATAGTGTGACATCACTTCATCTCGACTCGATGAGAACCTTATCACGCGCTGAGTTACTGTATTTTGGATTAAAACACTGCTGCGTGCACCACAGCTCTGTCCAAATGCGCGCGGCGCGCTATAAAACAATCCCAAACTGTCGTGCATGAATACTGTGCATACATTCAAACATACATACATGTGTAGTAAACATTTCATAATCTATACAATCCATCACTTTCTAGGTAGGATAGACATGAGATGGACCTTCCTTGCTCATTGACCACATCGCAACATATCACTACCACTTGAAGCCAAAAAGTGACGAGTAGCATTGGTGATGAAAAGTATATCACATGTAGGTTATGCATGGCTTGCATATAGACAGCTGCGATCTGCAACTCTGCTATTTCTCCAAATTCACTTCTATTGTAAAGTCAAGGTCAAACTAGACCTGATAACCCTGGGTCCGTTGTAATGGGCTGAAGCGCTAACAAGACAATCAAGCTGCTACATGTTAATTAGGACATGATTGGCTTCAGGTGTGGGAGACAGGATTTAGCCTTCATAAACCGCTCACAGGCACAAGTAAGATATTCACTCTTGAGGAACAAAAGTCACATCATGAATGCTGTGAGGGTATTGCTGAGCTTTGCCCTCAATTGTTGGATCCTCAAAGGTTTGAAAACTGAGTGTTATAATTAGAATGGATTGTTTCCATGCTACAGTTGGGTGAAATGGGCCTTCTGTCTTGTTACTTAATCATTGACACATTTTCATGTCAAAGCCATTATTTGACGAGATTGCTACGGTGTGTGAAATCAACGTCTGCTTGCACTATTTCCCCATAGTTTCTTGTTCTCCTGTTGGAAACACTTTTTCCCAAAATGAAATCCCTGTGGAGAGACCATTCGGAGGTAAGGAACGTCTTTGTAGTCATCCTCTTGCTGTAGTTGAAGTTTGTAGTTGAAGTTTGAACATTGACTAGCATGATCGACAGTCTGTCCAGGCATGACATTTTGATGATGGATTGTGGCTTTAATTTACTTTCTTCCAGAGTTAATAATTAGTGAAACACTTGCTTTTCAGGACTGCAGGATTTGATTGGTTTCAATGGTATTCAGTAACTCAGTTAATTGCAACCTGTTACATGGCCGTCAGATTCCACAACTCTGTTGGATGACACTCTGAGCGGTGTGTTTGAATTGCAACTGTTACTTAACCCACATTTCCTGCATATTTTCTAGGTGACTCCCAAGGGACTTCCCTGAAGGTGCTTCTGTCCATGGGATCTGTTGCCAAAAACAATGTGAAAGAAGGTGAAGCCTGTCATTTAACGTCTGTTAGTTTGATACTTGTTCAAGCGTTTACTAAACATTTTCTAGGACTAACTTGCACTTCACTATGCCAGGTCTTGACTACTGACATTCTTCTCTGATATTCAAGTGTATTTGGAGACTAACGAACTGGATATTGGAGCCTCTCTACACTCTGCTGCTGCTTCCTTGTCTGGCAACCTGTCAGCGGATGTCGTGCCCGGGAACAACCTGACAGCGGACGGCAACCTGACAGCGGACGGCAACCTGACAGCGGACGGCAACCTGACAGCGGACGGCAACCTGACAGCGGACGGCAACCTGACAGCGGACGGCAACCTGACAGCGGACGGCAACCTGACAGCGGACGGCGTGCCCGGGAGCAACCTCACAGCGGACGGCAACCTGACAGCGGACGGCAACCTGACAGCGGACGTCGTGCCCGGGAACAACCTGACAGCGGACGTCGTGCCCGGGAACAACCTGACAGCGGACGTCGTGCCCGGGAACAACCTGACAGCGGACGGCAACCTGACAGCGGACGGCAACCTGACAGCGGACGTCGTGCCCGGGAACAACCTGACAGCGGACGGCAACCTGACAGCGGACGTCGTGCCCGGGAACAACCTGACAGCGGACGGCAACCTGACAGCGGACGTCGTGCCCGGGAACAACCTGACAGCGGACGGCAACCTGACAGCGGACGTCGTGCCCGGGAACAACCTGACAGCGGACGGCAACCTGACAGCGGACGGCAACCTGACAGCGGACGGCAACCTGACAGCGGACGGCAACCTGACAGCGGACGGCAACCTGACAGCGGACGGCAACCTGACAGCGGACGGCAACCTGACAGCGGACGGCAACCTGACAGCGGACGGCAACCTGACAGCGGACGGCAACCTGACAGCGGACGGCAACCTGACAGCGGACGGCAACCTGACAGCGGACGTCGTGCCCGGGAACAACCTGACAGCGGACGGCAACCTGACAGCGGACGGCAACCTGACAGCGGACGGCAACCTGACAGCGGACGGCAACCTGACAGCGGACGGCAACCTGACAGCGGACGTCGTGCCCGGGAACAACCTGACAGCGGACGGCAACCTGACAGCGGACGGCAACCTGACAGCGGACGGCAACCTGACAGCGGACGGCAACCTGACAGCGGACGGCAACCTGACAGCGGACGGCAACCTGACAGCGGACGTCGTGCCCGGGAACAACCTGACAGCGGACGGCAACCTGACAGCGGACGGCAACCTGACAGCGGACGGCAACCTGACAGCGGACGGCAACCTGACAGCGGACGGCAACCTGACAGCGGACGGCAACCTGACAGCGGACGGCAACCTGACAGCGGACGTCGTGCCCGGGAACAACCTGACAGCGGACGGCAACCTGACAGCGGACGGCAACCTGACAGCGGACGGCAACCTGACAGCGGACGGCAACCTGACAGCGGACGGCAACCTGACAGCGGACGTCGTGCCCGGGAACAACCTGACAGCGGACGGCAACCTGACAGCGGACGGCAACCTGACAGCGGACGGCAACCTGACAGCGGACGGCAACCTGACAGCGGACGTCGTGCCCGGGAACAACCTGACAGCGGACGGCAACCTGACAGCGGACGGCAACCTGACAGCGGACGGCAACCTGACAGCGGACGGCAACCTGACAGCGGACGGCAACCTGACAGCGGACGGCAACCTGACAGCGGACGTCGTGACCGGGAGCAACCTGACAGCGGACGGCAACCTGACAGCGGACGGCGTGCCCGGGAACAACCTGACAGCGGACGGCAACCTGACAGCGGACGGCAACCTGACAGCGGACGGCAACCTGACAGCGGACGGCAACCTGACAGCGGACGGCAACCTGACAGCGGACGGCAACCTGACAGCGGACGTCGTGCCCGGGAACAACCTGACAGCGGACGGCAACCTGACAGCGGACGGCAACCTGACAGCGGACGGCAACCTGACAGCGGACGGCAACCTGACAGCGGACGGCAACCTGACAGCGGACGGCAACCTGACAGCGGACGGCAACCTGACAGCGGACGTCGTGCCCGGGAACAACCTGACAGCGGACGGCAACCTGACAGCGGACGGCAACCTGACAGCGGACGGCAACCTGACAGCGGACGGCAACCTGACAGCGGACGGCAACCTGACAGCGGACGGCAACCTGACAGCGGACGGCAACCTGACAGCGGACGTCGTGCCCGGGAACAACCTGACAGCGGACGGCAACCTGACAGCGGACGGCAACCTGACAGCGGACGGCAACCTGACAGCGGACGGCAACCTGACAGCGGACGGCAACCTGACAGCGGACGTCGTGCCCGGGAACAACCTGACAGCGGACGGCAACCTGACAGCGGACGGCAACCTGACAGCGGACGGCAACCTGACAGCGGACGGCAACCTGACAGCGGACGGCAACCTGACAGCGGACGGCAACCTGACAGCGGACGGCAACCTGACAGCGGACGTCGTGACCGGGAGCAACCTGACAGCGGACGGCAACCTGACAGCGGACGGCGTGCCCGGGAACAACCTGACAGCGGACGGCAACCTGACAGCGGACGGCAACCTGACAGCGGACGGCAACCTGACAGCGGACGGCAACCTGACAGCGGACGGCAACCTGACAGCGGACGGCAACCTGACAGCGGACGGCAACCTGACAGCGGACGTCGTGCCCGGGGGCAACCTGACAGCGGACGGCAACCTGACAGCGGACGTCGTGCCCGGGAACAACCTGACAGCGGACGGCAACGTGACAGCGCAGGTCGTGTCCGCGAGCGACCTGACAATGTACGGCGTGCCTGAAGGTGTCTTTGAGGGTGAGGCCACCTCTACTGAAACGGCTGTCGTGGGTAAGGCCTGTTTTTAACATCTACTTAAGTGAATTTGAAGTCTCATTCCTAGTGAACATTTTACAGAATTAATTTGCATTTGTCTTGACTACTGACCACTGATATCTTTCTCTTTTAGATTCAAATGTTGCCACTTGGAAGTGAGATCTCAAAAGTGCATCTGGTGTTTATTCACTGTGAATAAAATATTTTACTCAACTCATTGAGCCTTTGGATTTTTGAAGGTAATTTACACTAGGAACTCTGTTCAGTATCTGGACTGTTCTTAATGGCTGGGGTTAAAGGGATTTAGTCAGATGGTCCCTTACCTTGAATGTCTATGGGCCACGAGAAAATGCAACTCATGGTTCAGTTGTTTTAAATATTATTGGCTGACTTTCACCTTACAATGGGAGGTTTAGGTCCAACCCCCATATGGTATAAACAGTCATTAGTCTTAGCTTTGTGCTGTTCTTCGAAACCAGCATACCTTTTGACTGCGTCTTCTGCATGTTGCGGAAGTAGTGTGGTAACTAGTTACAACTGGTATACCTATGCAATGTCAATGGAATTGTCATATCCGATTTTGCCAAATGTAAGTTCTAATGGCTGAACCTCACATGCCACCTGCTTTTACCAGCTGTTTTGAGCGACAACCTGTCAATGCAGAAGACTACTTCAGTCTATGCATGATTGTGGGGTAGATGCTCAAATGGGATCCTTGGATTGACCCTCACCTAACCCTTACTTGAAGTGTTTTAAAATCTCTACTTGAGTGGGGTGACATCCGTCAGGCTGTCCCACATATTCCCACTTAGCATTTCCAGTGCTTTGAGTCTGATCCTGCACAGCCCACAAACTTCTTGTGCCTATTCTGCATAATCCCACCACTCCCATTTCATCAATATCAGGTTTTTAATCCCTGTCAATAACATACCATTGTCCTTAGATTGGTAATCCTTATGAATGATATTGCAATTATGATGTCAATCATGCCACTGTTCTGACAACACTTACCAAAGAGTTCATCGCTATTACGCTGGTGAAGTGATTGCATCACGTCAAAGAATACCATCACAATATCTGAAGACAAACGTGCTAAACGTGTATAGAAATCTCAAAAGGAGAATGAAAATAAAGCTATTTAAGCAACATTGTTGTGCGTGAAAATATTTTATTTGATGTTCAAGACATGAGCGAATACAAGTGGTCATGTGGCTGAACACCGATTTTTAAAAATATCTTCTAACTTGTGCAGTTTTACACACTGTCTCCATTTCTGGGATAATGGGGATACATTCAAATATATTACTGTAGGAGTACATTTAGCAGCCAAATATTATACAGATGATTGTCAGGGCTGTCATGGTGATGAGAGAACGCGTTTAAATAACCGGAGCTGACTTATCAAAGCCATTTGAATTACTGGTCAACACATTCAGTTGATTGGAGTTATTTTGATACTTTTCCTTCCGTATTGATCAGTCCTGCCTGGGCCAACGGTAACTACAGTTTAACACCATGAAAAACTGTATCAAACGAAGTGCATCATGTGAGAAATAGTCTATCGTCTTACCAACCTCTGTATGATTTTCTTTTGCTTCTAATAGAAGTTGGAGAAAGTTAGTCAACTGTACACTGTGTTGACATGGCTTTTTAAAACTATTCCGAATTAAATGGTTGTAACATATATATCAAATGGATATATATAAATAAGTGTCCACCTACCTTTTCTTTTGGATCTGCGCCGTTTCCTTTTGAACTTGCGTTTTAGTGAGCAGTCTGAAAGTCCAATCGTGCGAGTGTCGTTTCCCAAATAATAATATAAAATCCGCAGCCAGAGATTTGTGCAGTGTAGCTTGTGCGGTGTCCACACTTCCGTTACCTTTAATGTGTGTGGTTTCCACTTTATTTCTATGAAATGAAAAACTGGACGACTCAAGCGGTCTCGGACTGTCCTGTCTTTCACCGAGGCGCCATCGATGTGGTAGCGGTATAAGCTTGTACGCATACTTCTCCAAACCCCTACCTCCTTGTTTGGGTGCCACCTTCCAAATACCAAAAGTATTTATTAGCCTTTCAAAATAAAGGTATATTTGAAGCTTAATCCCTGAGGTGAGACAATGTGTCTCTAAACGATAGCCGACATAACATCAATACTTATCAATGCATTAGTCATGACATATGAAACATTGATAGTGGTAAGAGTTAAGAAATGTATGTTTAACATAATAGGCATTTGCACAAGATTTGGGCAACTTTAACAACTGAGGTATTCTTACTACCTTTGTATCTTAATGGAACATTGAATTAATTCAACCACTATGTGTTATCTGTGTAGTACTTCTATGGAGATGTGCTGTACTGTTCCAAATAGAACAAGAAACTAGAGGGGGGAGGTACAGCAGAGATGCTGGACACATTTCTTTTTTCTTTTAAAATGTTATTATTCAGGTAATTGACACTGTCTGTTATGTGTAGGACTTTTCCATTTGCTCCATGCAGTTGTCATGGTGACAATGGACAATGCATTGTCACAGAATGTGTGATAATGTCACAAACCAACATGATGACATCACATACAAAATGAAGACAAAGTAAAGACAGATTCACCAGAACCTTCAGTATTGACTCCACCTTCAGAGAAGACTGGATTTAATTTCCATAAACATGGTTAAAATCCCAATAACAGAAGATGGGGGTACTCACTCTGGTGAGTACTGAGAACTTTTACGACACGAAGAATTTGTGTTAAATAGATTCATTCTGGGTGAAAAAACATTTCATTACATTTTTTGTGACCTGAAGGATTGGACTCTGATACTCATGTTAAGTAAGTGATTTTCAATGTTTAATTCTGTCCTGTCAGATGTGTCCTTGGAAACCGTTCAGGACGGGTCGAACATTGGGTTGGACATTGCGGCCTATGAGCTTTTCTGCGATTGGCTCCAACATTCACGTGACCTCCTGCCTAATGGGCAGATTATCCACTATCATGGACCAGACTGCCAATGCCCGGATCAACGTCACCTGGGTGGCCGTCTCCCAGCGTTAAATTACCAGGCGCACTATACCCAGATGCAAAGTCCCCATGTGGGCCATGACCAGGTGGAGGGCCACCAGGTGATCCGTCAACAGGTGCAGATTGAGTGGATGCAGGGACCTGATATACCCTACCCACCATCTAGAGTCTAGATTCTAGACTGATGTGGTTCCAGGACGGGTCCTTTTGGATCGCGGACCCTGAGGAGTTTATCGACCCAGAGCTGGGCCTCATAGTGATCCCAGAGTGGCGGGTACACCAGGGCGAGCTACCCTACCTCTACCCACAGATGCTGTGGTACCAGCAGGGTTGCCTGTACCCGGTCGATCCTATGGTCGTTGTGAACCCTCCCAGGGAAATGGAACCCATGGCAGAAGAATCAGAGGAGTCAGAGGACTCTGATAATGATAATGATAATGATGATAATGATGATGATGGTGATGATGATGATGACGATGAGGAGGATGGTGCTGAAGAGGTCATCGAGGCCCCCCTTGTCCGCAGGCCATTGGAGAGGGCCTGTAAAAGAAGCAGGGACTTCATCTATATTAGCGAGAGCGAGAGCGAGGATGGCGGTGCTTCTAAGCGCCAGAGACGGTCAGATGACACTGACTCTGAGGAGGAGTGGTCCCCCAGCTCAAGGCCTGGCACCTCAGGAGTGTCGAGGAAGAGGAGCAGGGACAACGATGATGACGGCGACAACAAACGCACTAAGAGGCAGCGTCCTCTGTGAGAAACAGACTGTTGTAACTCTATTAATATACATAGATAAAATCTCTTACCAAACAATAGAGGGTAAAAAAAACACTGTGTGGCTTTATAGTTCATTGTTAGGTAATTGAACTACAGAGGAAAGATTTGGTGGAGACATAAAGCCCAGGTTTGTTTTAATATGTCAATGTTTACCATAACCTATATGGTTCAGTTGTGACAGTAACAGTGGAATATGCATCAGCTATAATCATGTGACAACATGTGTTGCAAACCAACCAACATCATGAAATCTTAGGCCCCAGCCACACTAGTCGTATAAGGATGAAGTCTCGGTCTGATTTGATTCGGCCGTCATATTTAAAAACTAAACACTCTGAGCCAAACAACACTTGTCATCTCTGTTGTCTGTCAACGGTTGACTCCCATGGAGAAACCATTGGCTCAATCCGTAAGTAAGGTGAGATGTTGCATGTATGGTCAGAGGTCAATCTTTGGATGAACTTTCATGACAAAATAAAAATGTTAAAGACAACACAAAAGCACCTTCTTAAAAGAGCATACATTTCAGTGTGTTGAAGACAACGTTATCACTTTTGTAAAAAATTAGTTGAAGAGCTTCAAGAGACTGTTGAGTCCAGCTCTCCCAGAATGCTTTCAGAGCGAATTGTTGTTGACATATTGGAGAAATGTAAAAGCTATATACAGTATCTTTTTATTGAAGCCCTGGATATGTAGTTTCATACTAGCATGTTAAAATGAGTAATATCTGCATTTTTAGGTTCACAGTTTGTTGTGTGCCAAAGTGAGAATGTGTATTTCAGGGAATCGCTAAACAAGGACACCCCATACTTTTCAACAAGATCTGCACAGAGCTCTACATCACAGAGGGAGATGCAGAGGTCAACACTGAACATTAGGTGAGGAAGATTAAGGCAGTATCCAAAAGACCATACTGTATAGTGAGGGGTTAGTATACTGTATAGTGTGTGTGTGTGTGTGTGTGTGTGTGTGTGTGTGTGTGTGTGTGTGTGTGTGTGTGTGTGTGTGTGTGTGTGTGTGTGTGCATATGTGTGTGTGTGTGTCAAGTCTACAGTTTCAGCCATGATTGTTAGTTTGCTTGTATTCCAAGCAGAGGATGACATTTGCCTTTTTAACACAAGTTTAATCCACACCCATAGAAAGTAACTTTCAAGGAGAGGTTTGTCTATGGACCTACGTGTGTAGAATATAAAACCTCCCTTTCCCCATTTATGCTGGCATGGGGTCATGAACTTTAACCTCAAATTGTCACAAAATCATTTCATGAAGTCTGAACTTGAGTAATACGAACCTCTGGTAGAAATCTTAACAAAACTATATACCATACTAATACACATGTTAATACTTTTATATACATATAATATGTATATAGGAAGGAAAGATTTGTATGTCAGTGCTTTTGCTGCGAAACATGGGACACTATGCTTGAAAGGGTACCTGTCACGCCTTCCACTTCCACCTAGCCTGTGTCAGTGGTGGACTCAATTTCCTAACCCTGGTCCTTTTTATAAAACTTCAGAAGTCTTTAATTCCTTGGAACAGGCAAGGAAGTGATGATGAACAAGAGGTGACGTCACTCCATGTCCTGAAGCTCCGTGCCCGAAGAGACCTCTGTGTGGAGAAAAGAATAAAATAAATATGTCACAGGACTATTATACCCTAATCAGAGTACAGTGCTGAACCAAGACATCAAACTCAAACTCTGTGGTGCATAACGACGACTCTGACATATAGCCACTGTAGAGACCCTGCTGTGCTGCTCAGAGGGTCAAATGGATTGGTAAATTCTGATCCACGATCAGTTTCATTTGTTTCCCAGTTCAGTTAGGCTTGAGGCTCAGAGAACTGACGAGCTGATCCTTGATCTGTATGGTAGGTGGGGGAGATGTCTCCAAAGAACAGCATGGGCTCATCTATGGCCTGATTCCAATCCACTCCCTTGCCCCTTCCACTGATTCCTACACCTTCAGTGACTGAGTACAGTATGTGAAAGCACCTTGAAGCCTGTATCCACAAAGTGTCTCAGAGTAAGTGCTGATCTAGGATCAGGTCCCCCACCTTTCCATATAATCTTCTTCAATCTGATCTAAAAGGTTGAACTGATCTTAGATCAGCTTCCCTACTTTAAGACGCTTTGCGAATATGAGCACTGGTGAACACTGAAGACATAGGAGCTAGGTGAAGGGACCGAAATAGAACTGGACCAATACATGACACTCACCTGGTTTGGGGCAGTTCCTCCTTGTTGTGTAAACAGCTACAATGACAACCAGAAAGGTCATTGTCGTAAAGAACACTATGCGACTGATGGACAACCAGTCAGCAACAGCACAAGGACCTGGGCAATGAGACAAACAGTGATTAAACACAATCTACTCTCATAGTGAAATGGTTAACATCCTTCAGATTGATCTCAATGTTGTACCATCAAACAGCCACTAGAGTGCACTGAAGATCAATATGTTTCTGTCAAACACTTAAAGCATTAGCTGAGAAAAACATCCAACAAACTCTTACCTGGAGTTACTGTACCTGGAGGAGTAGTATATGGCATTACAGTTGTCCTATATGAAAAACATATCCAAAATGTACATTTATTTCAGAAACGGTACACTTGTCCTGTACAGTGTATGTGTTGAGGTGACAGATGTATCTACTTATCAGTGAACAGGGAGATATTTACCTTTCCAATCTAAGAGTGTGAATTTTTGAACTTGATAGTTAAGGGTTAGGGTTCACTTCTCCGTTATCGGTCAGCTGACACCTCCACTTCCAGTTGTTGTCCTCCCTAGTGATAGATTTAGCATTAACAATCAATGCAATGAATAGCTAGGTGTATTCGAGATCACTAGGTTGAAATAGAGAGACTCACTGTTTAGAACAGACAGATCAACGTCTGCTCTTGAATGTCTTGGGTCATCCTCTGGGTATTGTCGACAGATGTAGCGTCCAACATCCTCAGCTCTGACATGATCAACATGCAGAGAGCAGTCAGAGCCCACACTCAGTCTCTCTGCTCTGTCTGAGTTGTCACCTCCGATAATCCCCCTGGTGACCTCTTCAATACCACTCCTGAATTCATCTCTGTAATAGGTCCATGTAGTTAAGGAGCAGTCTCCTTCACGAACCACGTTCTTACACAGCACTCTGACATCTTTACCCATTCTAGAGAACTGAACAGTGTACTGTCCTTTGACCCCTGTGAAAAGGAAATACAAGTAAAGTGGTAAATATATGTATAAATGTGTTGTTACACGTCACACTGACATCATCACCCATTCTGTGGTACAGAGAGGGAGAAACCCTACTGACACCTGGATAAACAGAATTAGGTGTCTTAGACAACATATTATTTGGCCACAGCCTGTCAACCATAACATTATATGCTCATATGTTCAAGATTGTGAACTCACAGTGATCTCTAACAACACAGGTACTAGTGTACAATGAAGTTGTCTCTCTTTAACACACAAAAATGTCAGTCAGTATTTGAGAATGAGTTGAAAGTATGCTCCAAGCTCCAGTTCTAAATAAGATACAGTTCCAGACAAGAGAAGAGCAGTGGTGATCGGTATCTCCATCAGAAGACCTCCCCACCTTACACTAAGCTCTGCATCCACTGACATATACAGCAATGAAGACAAGCCAGGCAATACAATAAAGTACAATACAATACAATACAATACAATACAATACAATACAATACAATAAAGTACAATACAATACAATACAATACAATACAATACAATACAATACAATAAAGTACAATACAATACAATACAATACAATACAATACAATACAATAAAGTACAATACAATACAATACAGTACAACACACCATTATGTACACAAGTGTGCAAGGTGCAGTAAGATGTAAAGGCGACAGTTCACAGGTTGTCATGATGAAACCTAAACACAGTGTTGGTTGTCTCCTGCTTCATGACTAGCTGCTCTCTTATCCTGTCATAGTCAGTCTCACCTGTGTTGATAAAGTTTAGCATCACCAGCAGTCCTACGAGAGAAGTCTGAAGGACCCCAGCCATTGTCCTGTCACTCTGTCACTCTGGCCTCTGTTCTGTAGCAATTTCCTCCTGCTCTAAGTGTGTTGTGTAGTTTGTACCAGAGTGTTTTGTCAGGACTAAAATGCCCCTCTGTTGGGTACTAGTCTTACTGAAATGCCACTTCCTTGATGTGCTCATCTCATCTGCTCTGTGGTTATGCCATAATGACATGAGAGGGTGATAACAGTAGAAGCACACCAAGCCCCTCTATTAGACCTCTACATGTTGACGGATTTAGAATCGAACGTGATGAAATTCTTATTTTTCATGAACTGGGAAATCACAGTATAAGCTACTGCTCAGTTGTGAATTATGTATGTATATGAGACCAGCTGGTGATTTGGTTTCTAATTGATTTTAGTTTTGACAAAACCGGTATCTTCACGACCTAGAAATGGTAAATTATCACAATTAGTAGTTTTAATCAACTCTGCACTTTACAATGTACATTTAATTATTTTGTTATTTTGTGTGTGTTGTTGTGTTGTATTGGAAGCCATAGAAGCTGAATATGTATTTATTTTTTTTACACTGAAAAATGTACAATGAAGCATTTGAACTTGAACTTGAACTTATTTGGTTATTCAAAACCAAATCCAACCAATGGTTATTCATGGAGTGTGTGTGTGTGTGTGTGTGTGTGTGTGTGTGTGTGTGTGTGTGTGTGTGTGTGTGTGTGTGTGTGTGTGTGTGTGTGTGTGTGTGTGTGTGTGTGTGTGTGTGTGTGTGTGTGTGTGTGTGTGTGTGTGTGTGTGAAAACAAATGTTGCACAATATGCCGAATGAGGAAGGAGTTTTTATTTTATTTTCAATCATACCATTTCATTTCAATGCAGCATTTGTTACAGTCCGCTGAATTTCCTGCAAATCTCTAAAAAGTGTATCGGAACGGAAAATACACTTGCAATAATACACATATTTTCCATCAATGTTTAAACACAACTCATTGCAACACAATTAGGTCATTAATAAATGCAATTTTGGTCCGGAAAAAGTGCTTCTAAAATGCTGTGTCCTACTCGGTTTGCATATAGAAATGTTGTTAATTCCAGGGGTGTTCTAGGGGACTGGACTCAATTTCCTAATCCTGCTCCTTTTATAAAGCTACAAAAGTTTTGAATTTCTGAGAACAGTCAAGGAAGTGATGATGAAGAACAGGAGACTCCAACTCCTGAAGCTCTGTGCATGAAGACCTCTGTGTAGAGAAAATGATATACATGTAAGGAATTATGTTACAGCACAATTATACACTAATCACACTACAGTGCTGAACCAAGAGAATAAACTCTAACTCTGTGGTGCATAACGACCACTCTGACATGGAGCCCCTGTAGAGACCCTGCTGTGCTGCTCAGAGGGTCAAATAGTTTGAAAAGCTCTGGTCCAGGATCAGTTTAATTTGTTCCCCAGTTCATTCAGAGTCACACGGGTTACAAAGTGCTTTGGCTCAATGGTTCAACAGATGTTGCCGCAGGTAGCAGCAAAATTCCATGGTCGAAAAGCCTTTCTTCACGTCCTGGCTTTAAGGATCCGGTGGGAAGGGCTACCTGGCCAACATGAGCATAGGATGAGGTGGCTGAGTGGTTAAGGAGATGGACTGCTAATCCATTGTCCTCTGCACGTGTTGGTGCGATTCCCATCCTTGATACACAGCCTTGCTTCTTCTTCTGCTTGGACGACCGTGGGCATGGAAACAGCGGAGGTGGAGAAACGATGCAAAGCATGCGGAACTTCCTTCGAGGACCACATTCAGACGGGACATCGTCCAACAGCTTCTTTGAGCACAGAGATTGCTTCAACATCGAAGGCAGAGGCGAGGTTCGAACAAACGCTTTTATTGAGACTGCAGTGTTCGTCCAGCGCCTTTGGATACGCAGGCATGGGCCCCTCGGGAAAAGGACACCTAATTTGCATTGGCCAGGAATCAAACCCAGGTCAACTGCTTAGAAGGCAGCTATGCTCACCACTATACCACCAATGCACTTGTGAGACCAGGCGGGACCGCAACAATGATATGACCATTCACAACCACCACATTCACATGCCCTCCTGGACTCACCATTTGAACATTTTGCAAGGTCTATGTTGTCACTTTTATTTCATGGGCTGGATTAATAAAAAAGGGAGGGGGGGGCGAGAAAAGTCTTACAATGCACACACAAAATCAGAATCAGAATCAGAATCAGAATTATTTTATTTGGCCAAGTATATTTGCACATACAGGATATTGACTTGGTGAGGTTGGTGCATGGACATAAAAAAACGCAAATATTGACAAGAAATAGCAAATATTGACAAGAAATGTACAAAATAGCAAAGTATTAACAAAATAGCAATAACAAATTTACAAATTTACAAAAAAGAGCAGCAGAACAATATATCTCGTAGGCTGCGTGAGACTAAATGTCAATGAGGCTAGAGGCTGTGAAATGGTTGCGGGGCATGTACACTATAAATTAAAATAATTGTAAATAATTATAAATTACACTGTCAGTGCATTGTTTGTGTGAAAGGGTAGGGGGGGGACTGTTCAGGTGGCGTGAGGTTTTAGTCTTGATTGACCGGAACCTTTTGCCGGATGGAAGTCTCTGGAAAACCCTAAATTAAATAGATGGATGGATGGATGGATGGATGGATGGGTAGACAGACAGACAGACAGACAGACAGACAGACAGACAGATAGATAGATAGATAGATAGATAGATAGATAGATAGATAGATAGATAGATAGATAGATAGATAGATAGATAGATAGATAGATAGATAGATAGATAGATAGATAGATAGATAGATAGATAGATAGATAGATAGATAGATAGATAGATAGATAGAGTTTGTGGATACAGGTGAAAGTTGGATTGTCAAGATTGAAAGATGAAAGGAGTAGTACCCAAAAACGGTTGTATGAGTCGCCACATGTGTACATTCAGTTCAAAAATAGTTGTTTTTCTTTCCTTTTTCTTTTTTTCTTTTACAAAAGTGTTTTGACAGTTTGTTTTGATTCTCTGACGGTGATGGTTATGCATCACCATCTAGTGGCGAAAAGTAGGCATTTCTTCACGAGAGTCTCCTTCCCTCTTCCCTCTGCCCACATCTGGTTAACCTGCAGACCAACTTCTGATTACTTCCCTGATGACTGTATTCACATGGTGACGGAACTCAGAGGGTTTAGTGACTCACAGAAAGAGGAGTTCTAGCCACCTAGCCGACAGAGTCATCGCCCATGTGAAGTCATGTGGTAGTCTGTACATCACGTGTCAGATATCTTCAATTTGTTCAACTCGGGCCTCTGGGATGCAGGGATGAAGGAGCTCTCTTTAAGACTAGGGACCAAACAGTGCAGACTGGAGAGATTGACCCTGACAGGTTGTGGAGTGACAAAGACAGGCTGTGAATATCTTGCTCAAGCTCTTAACAAAAACCTCCATCTGAAAGAGCTGGATCTAAGCTCGAATGAACTAGAAGATTCCTTAAATGGAGTGTGCTTAATTGCTCATGGACTGGGATATCTCCAGGAAAGACTAAATACTCTCAAATAAGTCAACCTTTCATCGGAAAGTAATCACTTATGCTAACCACTGAGATTCAAGGTCGGGGACGAGTCCTGTGCTACTCTGGCTAGATCTCTGATAAAGTTTAGCAGTTGTGACTTGTGCACTGAACTGGATTTAAGCATTAATAACCAACGAGACCAAGGTGTCAATCAACTCATTGGTACACTGATGCAAGTTGACCGAGCAAGTGTGGCGTGAGTATTAAATTCACCCTGTAATTGAGTGTTTCACATATAAAATGAAGTTAAAGCTTCCAGTTTGTATATTTGAGCTTTAAAATAGTGCCCAATGGCCATGATATATCGGTAGCAATCAAGGAATGATATCACGCGATAAAAAACATTCAGTGAAGAGCACTGTTTTGGTTCACACAAAGAGCTTTATAAAATCTGGTGTGAAGGTTGAGTACTGGCGTTGTTTGTTTACAAGGATATGCACATTATGCCGCTATATATGTACATATTCAAATTCTCAGTAATATATTCATGTTGCATGGATTTGGTTTCTGCTCTGTAATGTGTAAACATAAGAGGAAAACAAATAATGTCTCCCCTTTTATTCTAGTCTTGCAAACTGTGGAATCACTGAGGAAGGCTGTGCTGCTCTGGCTTCTACACTAAATGCAAACCTCTCTATCTCGGAATGCCTGAGAGAGCTAGATCTGAGCGGGAATCACCTAACAGACTCAGGAGTCAACCAGCTCGCTGCAGCACTGAAGAATCCATCCTGTCTAATAGATACACTCAGGTGAAAACTAGAACCAGTACTCCCATATCAGAAAAAATGTGTACTGTATAACTTTACATGCAACATTGTATTAAAATGCTTTTCATGGGCAATTTGCGTCAAGGGGAATGGTCTTTATTCAATTTGAACATCCAATGACCGTGTGTATTATTTACAGTTAGTCATTAACGAATGCAATTTTGATCCGGAAAAAGCTCTTTCCAAAATGCCATGTCCTACTCGGTTTGCATATAAAAAATGTATTACTACCAGGAGTGTTCAAGAAGACTTTCCTAACCCTGCTCCTTTTATAAAGCTACAGAAGTTTTAAATTTCTTACAACAGGCAAGGAAGTGAAGATGAAGAAGAGGTGACGTCAGTTATTATTGTTTTGAATAATAACTGTTTATTTGCTTTCTACTTTATTTCATTTAGGTCTGTAAGAGTCAAATAACACGTGGGGAGAGTACAGTGTACAGTCTCCCATTCCAGTTTTAACACTAAATACATGCAGTAATGAAAACTACAAACCCTTCACCCCTCTCTCCCAAACATATTTACTTTATTACACTATCAAACACAATGTTGACTTGCATTACAACCCACAGTGTTCAACATTTAAACTCCTTTCCAGTTTTGAAATCACGTTGTTCAACAACAATATTCACATTTCTTTGAGAAAATCGACTGCCATTGCCATACTGTAGTTATAGTTTTCTCAAAACCATTGTTAAAATCACACTAAAATAAACATCATACTGAAGTGTTGTAAAGTATTCTGAATTTGTTCTGCTCAGCACTATTTGCTGAATCAAATTGGTGCCTTAATATTACCAGAAACATAAAGACCTGTTAACCCCACACAGTTAATGACAACAGAGCTTTTATATTGTTTTGAATTATAACTGTTTATTTCAATGTAGCATTTGTTACAGTCCACTGAATTTTCTGCAAATCTCTAAAAAGCGTATAGGAAAGGAAAAGACACTCGCAATAATACACATATTTTCCATCGATGTTTAAACACAACTCACTGCAAAACAATTGGGTCATTAACAAATGCTATTTTGGTCCAGAAAAAGCTCTTTCTGAAATGCTGTGTTTCGATATATAAATGTTGTTACTACCAGGGGTGTTCAAAGGGACTGAACTCAATTTCCTAACCCTGCTCCTTTTATAAAGCTACAAAAGTTTTTGAGTCCAGTTTCTTCGAACAGGCAAAGAAGTGATGATGAAGAAGAGGTGACGTCATCCAACTCCTGAAGCTCTGTGCCTGAGGAAACCTATATGTTACAGGACTATTATACCCTAATCACACTACGGTGCTGAACCAAGACATCAAACTCTGTGGTGCATAACGACCACTCGAACATGTAACCACTCTAGAGACCCTGCTGTGCTGTTCAGAGGGTCAAATGGATCGCTAAGCTCTGGACTGGCGATGGACTGCTAATCCATTGTGCTCTGCACGTGTGGGTTCGAATTCCATCCTCGTCGCGCAGCATTGCTTCTTTTTCCGCTTGGACGACTGCGGGCGTGGAAACAGAGAGGATCGCGGTGGAGAAACAATGCAAAGCATGCGGCACTTACTTTGGAGACCACGTTCAGACGGGACATCGTCCAACAGCTTCTTTGAGCACAGAGACAGCTTCAACATTAGGCGGGGTTTGAACCGACGCTTTCAACGACACCGCAGTGTCAGTCCAGGGCCTTTTGATAATTAGGCAAGGGCCCCTCGGGAGAAGATCACCTAACTTGCATTTGTCTGGAATCGAACCCAGGCCAACTGCTTGGAAGGCAGCTATGCTCACCACTATACCACCAATGCATTCATGAGACCAGTCAGGACCGCAACAATATGACCATTCACGACCACCACTTTCATATGCCCTCCAGGACTCACCATTTCAACATTTGGCAGGGTCTTTGTTGTCACCTTTTTTTCATGGGCTGGATTACTAAGTAAAAAAGGGAGGGGGGGGGGGGGGGCGAGAAAAATCTTACAACAATGCACACACAGTGGAAGTAAACTCCCTGCTTTTTGCCGACAGGGCGGACACGTCCCCCAACCTGAGGCTCCAGTGTGGGGGAGGGGCATCCGTTAGTAGGTGGCTCGTTGGTCTAGGGCAGGGGTATTCAACTAAAATTCAAATAGGTCCAGTTAGAGAAAATTTCCTCAAGCAAAGGTCCAGAACATCATAATGTCTTACTTGCGTTATGATTTAGTGTGATATATATTGAAGTAGCCTAGTAGTTGTATCAACGTATGCATGTAATCAACAACTGACTGTCAAATCAAATAAAGAAAGAACAATTCAAAAACATTTAGACAATATTCATTGACACTTAACATTTAATTATACAAATATATAATACTGTAGATATGTATTATTTTCTTCTCTCTTTAAGGAAAAGAAGGGCTGCATTTAAAAATAAAATAGTGAAAATAAATAAAATAGCTTTTTAAAAATTGGCCCCTGGTGGTGGTTAGTACAGTTCTTTCACTGTGACTTTGTTGACAAGTCCATATGACTCTCTGCTCTCTCTCTTGTGTTTCCTGTTAGCAACCTGGTGGGTTTGTGGAGCATCTGTACTCTCTTCTGCACTCCTGCCTGCCTGCCTGCCAGCAACATGGAATCAGAGGCTGAGAGATGGCTGGTGCAGCTGAAAGTACAGACAAGTTCTGATGTTGTTACTGTTCCTTCTCTCTAGCATTTAGCATCCAATCTATAGTTCAGTTTAAATGGATACTGTGAATTAGCAGTAACTCAGAGCCTTAACTCAGGGCGGGCTGATGATGCTTCTGGAGGTTCCCTGGTACTTCAAACCAGAGTCTCATGGGAGTTTCCAGCCTCCTGGAGCACCACCTGCAGCTCCTCATGGAGTCCTCCTGGACACACACACACACACACACACACACACACACACACACACACACACACACACACACACACACACACACACACACACACACACACACACAGGCTTTTAAGTAATAGGCAAAAGTAGTTTAAATGATTGTAAGTAATTGTATTCTGACCATTATTTTTTCACTTCCCCCTCCCCTCTCTCTCTCTCTTTCTTTCTCTCTTAGGAATTCCATAGGGTCAGACCTCATCGGTCACCCCAAATAATGGGAAGTTCTTCAGTGAAATCCAATAAGTATTCCAGTTAAAGTTTAAAAAATAACCTCACGTCTTCTTGTTATGTCTCCCCCCCCCACCCCCCCGATCTGCAGGACCACAGGAGCCTCACTGATTTGTTACGGATGGGGGTTGTGCTTCCCAGTGCGTCCCCCTACTTGCCTCCCTCCGTCCGTCCACTGTGCCACCTCAATCACATACTTATCACCAGCACCTGTGTGTAATTGTCACTCATGCAATATGTACCCTCACTTCCCTTCACTCCCGCTTCGTCTTCACCTTTGTTGGTCGCTTTGTGAGCGTAAGTCATACGAGTATACAAGTACTGTTTTGAGACTGTATCTCCTCTTTGATTTCGAGCATTGAGTCCCTATTTTTGTGTCCTGTTTTGACTACTCATCCAAAGTAAAGATCCTTTTGTTTAGTACCGCTAACTACTTGTCCGCCTCTCTTTCTCTGCACCGCACCTGGGTCCGTTAACATACCTAAACCTTACACTGATTTGTGTCTTTGCCACTTTACTTTCATCCTACAGATACTTAGAATATATATTTGCAAATAAATGAGTAATAGAGTAGCTCAAATGTATTTACTGTCTCTGTTTTCTTTTCTTTTGGTGACACTTCACACAAAGGGGTTTCCGTTATAATGGGTTCATGATTCAGTTTGCACATTATAAGCATGTGTTGCATTTATAAAGCATTAGTAACAGCGCAGCCACATATTTTCAAACTACTTTAATTGTCATTATCTACAAATGAATCATTAAAAGAGAATATCGTGACTATTTCTGTATTTTTGAAACCTCTTGTTTTGTGTCTGAATTGAATCAATGAATCAATGCGTAGTTCGTACAAATATAATCTATGAATCGAATCACTGTTTTATCTCATTCAGCCACGGAATCCCTAGTTTAACAGCGTCAACTTTAGAAGCAGCATTACTGTTAACTGTCACTTTCATTTTGTATAGTGTGCCTATGGCATTGGGCTGCATGGAATCCACACGCATACACACCACACTAAGGGCATGTGACAGGGACCCGTGTCTGCTTATTAGCGCTACGTTTAGAACTGTAAACTGAGATAATACAAATTTTCCTGTAACATCACTTTAATAGTCAATAAACTCATGAATCCTTATGCATAAATGCTTTGTTATTTCCTTTCAAACCCTTCCTGTAAGTCCCTTTCACATGTCAAGAAGTAACTTACTGTAAGTAACGATAAAATGCTAAGGGTAGCTGTGATCGAAATAGAAAAATACCTTCCAGAAGAAAAACAAATGTGGTTCCCAATGCCTTTAGGATTGCTTCTTGTGCGACCATGGCCCTTTCACACGTGAAGAAGTAACTTAGAAAACGATAAAAATCACCAGGGAGCTTTGATGGCGAAGAGGTTAAGGTGTAGGATTACTAA
This sequence comes from Argentina silus, assembly GCF_951799395.1. NCBI lineage: Eukaryota > Metazoa > Chordata > Actinopteri > Argentiniformes > Argentinidae > Argentina > Argentina silus. The sequence goes on from NC_139654.1 coordinate 48,498,029, forward strand.
TCCAATGGGGTTTCTCTGTGCAGCTTTGAACCCTGCTCTCAGCGTAAACACAGCTGTGTCCCTATTTATGTACAAGATGTCGGCCCACTTTTGGAAACCTGATATAAAACAAATCGAGCTGCAATTGCAGGATGGTTAAGGCGTTTGCTTTAAAACCAAACATATTTCCCAATGCCTTTGGCATTTCCTTTCAAACCCTTTGCCTGCAAGGCTGTGTCATTTTCATGTTTCAAAATTTACAAAAGTGTAAGGAACAATGACATGCAAAGGCAAGCTGTGATGGCCGAGTGGTTAAGGTGTTGGACTTGAAATCCAATGGGGTTTCCCCGTGCAGGTTCGAACCCTGCTCACAGCGCTGGGACAACGACATCCCTCTTAACAGACGACATGTTGGTCCACCTTTGGAAAAATGAGTTGTTGAGACGCAATTGCGTGATGGTTGAAGTGGTGGTGTAAAATGCAATTGTGGTTCCCAATGTCTTTGGGACATCCTTTCCTGTGTAGCCCATGGCCCTTTCAAATTTGAAGAAGTCACGTAGAAACATTTAAACAACAATGAAAGGCTATGGGCAGCTGTGATGACGGAGTGGTTAAGGATAAGGACCCGAAATCCAATGGGATTCCTTTGCTTTCTCAAAGTGTTGTTGCGCATGTATTTGTGTAATGTAAGTTGCATCCTCGTAACATGGCTTCTGTGAATTGATATTCAAAAGTCTCTATATGAGGCTTCCTTAATAAGCAAACTCTGGTCCGTGTCTAGATCTTGAAAAGATTTTGTCTTTACTACAGACCAGGCAGTGCAGAAGCCAGCATAGCTGTGATGGCCGAGAGGTTAAGGCGTTGGACTCGAAATCCAATGGGGTCTCCCCGCGCAGTTTCGAACCCTGCTCACAGCGCGCAGTTTACAAAATTGAGTCTATGTATTTGAACAGAACAAAGTAAAGACCAGCAATGTTGCTTACTCAACTTAAAGTGTGTTGTTACACATGTATTTGTGTGATGAAAGTTGAAAAAGAAGACTCAATTTCTCTTTCGTTTTCTTCTTTTTTCTCCTTTTTCTTCTTCCCCCTTCTTCCCCCCCCTTAACAGACTATTGTTCCCCAGCTTGATGCTAAGGGAAGAGAAAGAGAGAGAGAAATTGAAGCTTCTTTTCCATTATTTACTAGTTTATTTATCAGTATGTATTCTAAACGATTAAAGAAAAATAAAAAATATTGCCTTTTCCGTTTTTGAATGGGGGGGAAGAGTGGATCGGAAGGTCACCGGTTTGAATCCCACCAGCGCCAGAAATAAAAACAGGCAAAGTCTCCCAAAGTGTTGTTTTGTGTAAATTCAAGAGCCAATATCTTGCTTCTTGTGACATAACAAACAGAAGTTTAAGCACACTTGCTGTTGTTTTAATGATGTTTAATGACTGTGCTATGGGCCTACAGGTCTGTTGCTCTATTCAAGTTGCGTGTGTATCTTTGTTTATGCATCTGAAATGATCAGACCTCTGTTTCTTTCTCTTATGGACTGCATCACTCGCTATTAGCAATGTGTCAAATTGATTGAATAAAACTCAGATAAAAGATTTATATTTGAAAATAGATTTTTTTTTATTGAAATAAACACAAAAAACCTGTGAGCTGCCTCCTACACACTGGACAGCACACCCTGACCTACCATAGATGGTAGGGCATCCACGCCAGGAGCCTGTGGGTGAAAAAGTGCTCTGGTGTTGGGGCCTGGTTAGAGTGGCTCGTACCAGAGTTTCGAGTTTGGCCGCAGCCTCTTTTTCTCCCACAGGGTGGATGCAATCATCGCTGGTGTTGCTGTGGAATGGTCTTCTTCATCTCTGCCGGCAGCCAGAATGAATCGGGCGCCTGACCAAGAAAGGCAGGGGCAGCAGGACAATAGAGAGGACCAGGAGGGGCAGCAGGACCAAGGAGAGGACCAGGAGGGGCAGCAGGACCAAGGAGAGGACCAGAAGGGGCAGCAGGACCAGTAGTAGGGAAAACACCCACATCGGACTCATCTTTAAAAAATAAAAAAAGAAGCCAAACTCAGTGAATTACACATGCATCATCATATCAGAGTTATTTAACACACACACACACACACACACACACACACACACACACACACACACACACACACACACACACACACACACACACACACACACACACACACACACACACACAGAAACAGACACAAATAGACACACAAACACAGGTAAAAACCTGCCTGCCTGAATGATTACAGGCCAGTAGCACTCACTCCAATCATCATGAAGTGTTTTGAGAGAGTGGTACTGGCACACATTAAGAGCAGCATACCGGACACCCTAGACCCCCTGCAGTATGCCTACCGGCCCAACAGGTCCACCTCAGACGCTATCGCTGCTCTCCTCCAGTATTCCCTCTCCCACCTGGAAAACAAAGACTCCTACATCAGGATGCTCTTTATAGACTACAGCTCCGCTTTTAATACGGTCATCCCCCACAGACTCATCCACAAAATGTCCACACTTGGCCTGCACCCCACCCTCTGTGACTGGCTCCTAGACTTTTTGACTGGCAGGCCCCAGTCTGTCAGATTGGTAATAGGACTTCAGCCAGCATTATTACAAATGTTGGCACTCCACAGGGATGCGTCCTCAGCCCCATCCTCTACACCCTGTTCACCCCTTGACTGTGTCGCCTCCCACAAGGACAACATCATCCTAAAGTTTGCGGACGACACCGCAGTGATAGGATGCATCACTGGCGGGGACGAATCGGCTTACAGGAGGGAGGTGGCCAGTCTGGTAGCATGGTGTGAGGACAACAACCTCACCCTCAATACGGACAAGACCAAGGAGATGATAGTGGACATGAGGAAGAAGAGGGGACCTCATCGGCCACTGTACATCCGGGAACTCGAAGTAGAGAGGGTGAGCAGCTTCAAATACCTGGGCGTCCACATCAGCGAGGACCTCACCTGGACACTTAACACCACACAGCTGGTTAAGAAGGCCCAACAGCGGCTGTACTTTCTGAGGAGGCTGAGGAAGTTTGGCATGTCGCCCAAGATCCTCAGCAACTTCTACAGCTGCATTGTTGAGAGCATCCTAACCAGCTGTATCACTGTGTGGTACAGCAGCACTACTGCTATGGACCGCAGACTCCTTCAGAGAGTGGTGAAGACCGCTGAGAAAATCACCAGGACTCCACTGCCCTCTCTGCAGAGCATCTACCACCGCAGAGTCCACAGGAGAGCCATCCATCCTCAAGGACCCCACCCACCCCCAACACGCACTGTTCACACTGTTCACACCCTCAGGCCGGAGGTACAGAAGTGTTAAATGCAGGACCACCAGACTAAAGAATTCCTTCTTTCCCACTGCCATCAGACTCCTAAACAACGCATAGGAGATTATAATCATTGACTACCTCTTATAACTGTACTACCTCATAACTGAACCCGACTTCAGTTTGCACATGCATAATTGCACTGTTTACATTTGCACTGTTTTATTATTATTATTGTTGCTTTTTTATTATCACATGCTGCCTTAAATTTTGTTATCTTGTACATTTTGTTTAGTATATATTGTATATTTTTTAGTATTGTACATTTTACATTGGTTGGCATTCTGCGGACAATAAAGCAAGAATTTCATTGTACAGGGAAACGTGTTTTCTACTGTGCATATGATAATAAACACTTTGAATCTTGTTCAACAGGGGAAGGGGTCCTCATAGACGGCCGTAGCAGGGCTGGACAAGGACTTGGGTACAGGGGAAGGGGTCCTCATGGAGGCCGTAGCAGGGCTGGACAGGGACTTGGGTACAGGGGAAGGGGTCCTCATGGAGGCCGTAGCACTCCTGCCTACAGGGAGGAGGTCCAGCACCTAACAGTGTGGTGCAACGACAACAACCTGGCTCTCAACACCAGGAAGACCAAAGAGCTCATTGTGGACTTCAGGAAGTCAAAAGCTGGCACACACACCCCCATCCTCATCAACGGGACTGAGGTGGAGCGAGTCACCAGCTTCAAGTTTCTGGGTGTCCACATCTCTGAGGATCTCTCCTGGACCCTCAACACCTCTACCCTGATCAAGAAGGCTCACCAGCGTCTCTTCTTCCTGAGGAGACTAAAGAAGGTCCATCTGTCTCCTCAGATCCTGGTGAACTTCTACCGCTGCACCATCGAGAGCATCCTCACCAACTGTGTCACAGTATGGTATGGCAACTGCTCTGCATCTGACCGGAAAGCACTGCAGAGGGTGGTGAAAACTGCCCAACGCATCACCGGTTCCTCATTCCCCTCCATTGAGGCTGTCCAGGGCAAACGATGCTTGCGTAAGGCACGCAGCATCGTCAAGGACATTTCTCACCCCAATCATAGACTGTTCACCCCACTCCCCTCCGGGAGGCGCTACAGGTCTCTCCGCACCCGAACCAGCAGGTTCAGAGGTAGCTTCTTCCCTGCGGCTGTCACCCTACTGAACTCGAACTCTGCACCTAGGTGATAACCTACCAACCCCTGCACCCCCCCCCCCCCCCCCCCCCCCCCCGGACAATTGCAATTATAAATTTACAAATTACTAAACTGCTCTTACTCCATACCACTGCTCTTCTGTACATATCTGTCTATACTGTTCATAATCTGTCTATACTGTTCATAATGCACATATCCTTATATTTTTCTTTAATACTACTATTAATACACTGCACATATCTGTACATACTGTACATACCTGTTTATACTGTTCATACGGCATTCCATATTTATTCTGCTATAATGCTACTGCTAATTCATATACTGCTTACACTGCACTACTTATACTATACTGCACTATTATACTGCACTACCTGTATATACTGTACTTTTCTGCTTTTTTGCACTTCTGGTTAGACGCTAACTGCATTTCGTTGTCTCTGTACTTGTACTCTGCACAATGACAATAAAGTTGAGTCTAATCTAATCTAATCTAATCTACTGGCAGTACCAGCAGGGGTAGTAGCAGGGCTGGACAGAGACTGTGAGGGAGAGGAAAGGTAGAGTACACCAGGAGAGTAAATTGTGATTGTGCATGTATCTATGTGATTGTAGGCATAAGCCACATTAGTCACACACGAGTTACACTAATAACACAGAGATATTAAGACGAACAAATCCGTGTAATACCTCAACAGGCTTCCTAGTCACAAGGTTTGGTTTGGCTGCAGCACCAGAAGCCCCTCCAAATCGGGGTTTATGAAACTGAAGAGAAGAATGGCAAGTGAAATTGGTCAGATAAAATAGTAATGGATAAAATAGATGGATAACGTTTGGCAAAATGTTATGGAAATATTTACCATTGACACAGTCAATGTAGGCCACAGAGGACTCTGCACAGGCTTGGCAGGGACTGAGGCTGTGGTCTCTGCAGGCGCCATGGCACGAGATGGAGCTGGACCCTGGATCATGGCAGCAGCAGGCACTGAGGCAGATATGGGTGCCAGGGGAACACTGGCTGGCTGCTGAAGACATACAGATACAACTGTATCAATTATCAATACTACTGATAAGGGGATCCTTTTTCAGCATGACCAATAGTTCCATCTGATGTCCCTTCATTACCTTCTGGAAGTGAAATCCTCAGACACAGCTCTGGCCCACCAAACAGCAATGTCTGTACGCGTATCTGCACTGGACATTTCTCAATCTGTAACCAAATGGTATGCTCAATGTCATGGCATATACAACATAGCTTATATCTGTTTAATCTGTTGGTGTATTTCACGGACAAAATGTACCTGCTGGTGAAAGGCTAAATCAAAAAACCTGTTGTACGAGGTCCGTCTGAATGTGGTCTCCGTAGGATGTGCCGCACGCTTTACATTGTTTCTCCACCTCCTCTGTTTCCATGCCCACAGTCTTCCAAGCTGATAAAGAAGCATGGCTGTGTGACAAGAATGGGATTCAAACTCACGCATGCAGAGCACAATGGCTTAGTCCATCGCCTTAACCAGTCTGCCACCTCATCCTATGCGCATGTTGGCCCGGTAGCCCTTTCCACTGGATACTTAAAGCCAGGACGTGAAGAAAGGCTTTTTAACAGTGGAATTTTGCTGCTACCTGGGGAAACATCTGTTGAACCATTGAGCCAAAGGACTATCATTTGGTGGACCCAGCTTGTGAAAGGTTTCGTCCAGGATTTGAACCTGGGACCTCTCACACCCGAAGCGAGAATCATACCACTAGACTAACGAACCGCCTGACAACACCTTGACCCTCCACCGCAACGGAGCCTCAGGTTGTGGGAAGTGTCCGCACTGTCTGCATAAAAAAGGACGATCTCATTCGCAACGCTGGCAAGGTGACCCATCTGCTGAAGCGGCGATCCAAGACACTTTGATGGAGTCGTCCGAGCTGGTGAAAGGCTAAATAAGAGGGCTCGTCCGGGATTTGAACCCGGGACCTCTCGCACCCTAAGCGAGAATCATACCCCTAGACCAACGAGCCACCTACTAATGGATGCCCCTCCCCCGCAATGGAGCCTCAGGTTGGGGGATGTGTCCGCCCTGTCGGCAAAAAGCAGGGAGTTTACTTCCACTGTGTTTGCATTGTTGTAACATTTTTCTCGCCCCCCCCCACCCCCCTCCCTTTTTTACTGAGTAATCCAGGCCATGAAATAAAAGTGACAACAAAGACCCTGCAAAATGTTGAAATGGTGAGTCCTGGAGGGCATATGAATGTGGTGGTCGTGAATGGTCATATCATTGTTGCGGTCCTGCCTGGTCTCATGAGCGCATTGGTGATATAGTGGTGAGCATAGCTGCCTTCCAAGCAGTTGACCCGGGTTCGATTCCCGGCCAATGCAAGTTAAGCGTCCTTTTCCCGAGGGGCCCATGCCTGCATATCCAAAGGCGCAAGAATGACACTTCAGTCTCGTTGAAAGGGTCTGTTCGAACCCCGCCAAGGTTGAAGCTGTCTCCGTACTCAAAGGAGCTGTTGGACAACGTCTGTCTAAATGTGGTCTCTGAAGGATGTGCCGCACGCTTTACATTGTTTCTCCACCTCCTCTGTTTCCACGCCCACGGTTGTCCAAGCTGACAAAGAAGCATGGTTGTGCGACGAGGATGGGATTCCAACCCACACGTGCAGAGCACAATGGATTAGCAGTCCATCGCCTTAACCACTCGGCCACCTCGTCCTACGCTCCTGTTGGCCCGGTAGCCCTTTCCACCGGATACTTAAAGCCAGGACGTGAGGGAAGGCTTGTTCAAAGCGGAATTTTGCTGCTACCTGGGGAAACATTTGTAGAACCTTTGAGACAAAGTACTTTCATTTGGTGGACCCAGCTTGTGAAAGGTTTCATCAAAGGCCTCGTCCTGGATTTGAACCCGGGACCTCTCACACCCAAAGTGAGAATCATACCACTAGACCAACTAACCATCTGACAACACCTTGCCCCTGCACCGCAACGGAGCCTCAGGTTATGGGAAGTGTCCGCACTGTCTGCATAAAAAAAGGATCATCTCATTTGCGTACGCAACGCTGGCAAGGTGACCCATCTGCTGAAGCGGCGACCCAAGACACTTTGATGGAGTCGTCCGAGCTGGTGAAAGGCTCAATCAGAGGGCTCGTCTGGGATTTGAACCACGGACCTCTCGCACCCTAAGCGAAAATCATACCCCTAGACCAACGAGCCACCTACTAATAGATGCCCCTCCCCCGCAATGGAGCCTCAGGTTGGGGGATGTGTCCGCCCTGTTGGCAAAAAGTAGGGAGTTTACTTCCACTGTGTTTGCATTGTTGTAACATTTTTCTCGCCCCCCCCGCCCCTCCATTTTTTATTGAGTAATCCAGCCCATGAAATAAAAGTGACAACAAAGACCCTGCAAAATGTTGAAATGGTGAGTCCTGGAGGGCATATGAATGTGGTGGTCGTGAATGGTCATATATCATTGTTGCGGTTCTGCCTGGTCTCATGAGCGCATTGGTGGTATAGTGGTGAGCATAGCTGCCTTCCAAGCAGTTGACCCGGGTTCGATTCCCGGCCAATGCAAGTGAGGTGTCCTATTTGCCGAGGGGCCCATGCCTGCGTATTCAAAGGCATAGAGACTTCAGTCTCGTTGAAAGTGTCGGTTCGAACACCGCCAAGGTTGAAGCTGTCTCCGTGCTCAAAGAAGCTGTTGGACGACGTCCGTCTAAACGTGGTCTCCGAAGGATGTGCCGCACGCTTTACATTGTTTCTCCACCTACTCTGTTTCCACGCCCACGGTCGTCCTTGCTGACAAAGAAATATGGCTGTGCGACGACAACAGGATTCGAACCCACGCGTGCAGAGCACAAAGGATTAGCAGTCCATCGCCTTAACCACTCGGCCACCTCATCATACGCTCCTGTTGGCCAGGTTTTTATTTCCATACTTGACAAGTCTCTGTCTCTGGAGCATGACAGAACCACACCAGTGACAGAACCACACAAGTGTTCACCAGTTTTGTACGTGGAGGGTGCTTTAGTAGAGTCAGTGTGATCTGGGTGGTTGAGGAAGGTGCTGAGCTGCAGGGAGACTCCAGATACCAGGGTGTCACACAGGGCGTCTGACTGTGACACTCCAGAGGCCATTGTCTTACCATGCTTACAATGGGTCAGGAAAACCTTTCAGCCTCAAGCAATATAATAAGAAGAACATATGCCATTTAGCTAACGCTTTTATCCAATGCCACTTACATTGCAGTGAGTGCATACATTTCAGTATATATGTGTTATTAGGGCCATGCTCTAACAACTGATTGGTAGGTTTTTTTTCCAGCGAATATCATAGTTACATGATTGAATGACTAGCAAAGGAGTTCAAAAGTTGAGTGTGCATGTATCTGTGTGTGTGTGTGTGTGTGTGTATGTTTCTGAGTATCTCTGTATGTATGTGGGTCAAATTGAAATTGACTATTCGAAGATGTGGTGGGAAAAAATTTGGAGGTTTTCTCATAACCATGACAAGGTATCCATTGCCACAAGAACAACTCCACTCTGGTGGGACTTGAACCCACAACCTTTGCTTCCCTACCACTGAGAAGCCTAGAAGTCCAATGTGCTATATGCGCTAAAACTGTTAAAAATAATAATAAAGCAGAGCTTGAAGATGGATTTTGCTGTGAGTGCAACAAGAAATGGAAGGCACCACTGGGATTCGAACCCAGGATCTCCTGTTTACTAGACAGGCACTTTGACCAACTAAGCCACAGCGCCTGCACAGAGTCTTCACAACCCATTTGTCAGTAAACTTGCAAATCCAAATCAGATTCGATGGGGAAGCCCATCCTGGCAAACCAGAGACGATTTGACAGTGGGGAGAGTCTATCAAAACCAGGACGTCCCTGGGTGGGCTCGAAACACCAGCCTTCCGGTTAACAGCCGAACGCGCTAACCAATTGCGACACAGAGACCTGCAGAGGTTGCCTCTCAATGGCAAAACATTTTTTTAGAAGAACGGCAGCAAAAGGAAAGAAGACGATAAGGCTGTTTCAAAATAAACCCTGCCAGAGGTCATCTGTACAGTGGAACCTCGAGATACGAATTTAATCGTATCTCAAATTTTAAACCGTATCTCAGAGCACAAATTTTACGAAATTTCAATTCGTAACTCAAAATATTCGTAGATTGGGGCATTCGTATCTCAAGGTTCCACTGTATTAAGAAGAAAACAGAACCAAGCGACTCCGGTGGGACTCGAACCCACAACCTTTGAATCTCTACCACTGAGAAGCCTAGAAGTCCAATGCGCTATCCATTGCGCCACAGAGCCTGAGGGAAAGTAGAAATGTAATCTCTCCCCTGTAACCAAAAAGTCTAAAACTGTTAAAAATAATAATAAAGCAGTGCTTGAAGATGGATTTTGCTGTGAATGCAAGCAGAAATCTGAGGCACCGCTGGGATTCGAACCCAGGATCTCCTGTTTAGAAGAAGGCTGTTTCGAAATAAACCCTGCCAGAGGTCACCTGTATTAAGAAGCAAACAGAATCAAGCGACTCTGGCGGGACTCGAACGCACGGTCGTCCAAGCTGACAAAGAAGCATGGCTGTGCGACGAGGATGGGATTCGAACCCACGCGTGCAGAGCACAATGGATTAGCAGTCCATTGCCTTAACCACTACGCTCCCGTTGACCTGGTAGCCCTTTCCACCG